>NW_020200957.1:49062-52171 GCF_001531365.2 Cynara cardunculus var. scolymus
TCTAATTCATCGCCTCTGGTCCTTCTAACCAGCGCTTCTGGTTCAACATGGGCACAGCGATATAAGGGATTTCTAATTCATCGCCTCTGGTCCTTCTAACCAGCGCTTCTGGTTCAACACAAGCACTTAACGATATAAGGAATTTCTAATTAATCGCCTTTGGTCCTTCTAACCAGCGTTTCTGGTTCAACATGGACAGTTAGCGAAATAAGGAATTTCTAATTCATCGCCTCTGGTTGGTCTAGGGCAATGGATAATTCATAATTTATGCAAACACACACATAATCATGCTTTTCACAACAATTTCTTAATTGGAGCATATYTWTAATACAAYCGATTAAGTTCTTCTATTATATGTAAATTAAACATAGGTGATTAGGCTTTATTTAATTGACATATAATAATGTGACCCGCTTTGTATATATATATATATGTATATTTTTAAATCACTTGAAAACTATTTTGAAAATATTTGCTTATAGATTGTGGTTTTTAAGGAAAAACCGGTGTTCTCTATAACTGAGACTCTGATACCAAATCTGTCACACCCCGTTAAAGCGAAAACACGAGATGAAACAGGTAAGCGAGTCACAACAACATATATTAAATAACACCATTCAATTTTTACAAGATTCGAATTTAACATCCTTAACCAATATGGAGATAGAATAATTCTTTACAAAATTTTCAAAATGAACTTAATCGGTGTCGTCACATATATGTCCAAAACTTCATTTCTTACTTACTTCCTGAAAAGAATGAAACATAAAACAACATCAACTACAAAGAGTTGGTGAGTTCACGGATTTTCATATGCACAAAATTACTTTCAATGCATAAATCAATTCTTGCAAACTAATACATAAACTTGCACCCTATAAATGTAAATCTATAATGATGTTTAAAACTTGAGACGCTACTGAGCCTTTCCTGACAAGTGTGCCACATTATTTTACGAACTACCATAAAGTGGCCCGCGCTCACTAAGGTACCACGGTTCGTATTAGTATTACTTCAGCGGTGGCCCGTTCGCACACATGAGTAGACTATAAAACATAGGTAAAGTGCACCCGTTTTTTGGTGGGACTGTCAACACAATAGCGGCTATCCACAATTACCACGGCCCGAGAACGTGCCCGAGTTAACGAGTAGCGTTTACGGGAGGGGACTTTTTAAAACATATCCTCTCAAGTACATTAATTTACCATTTATACCATTGTGCAATACAGTCAATTTTTCATAACTTCAACAAATCTAGACTAAACAGTTCTTTAGTCCAACAGTTTCACAATAAACAGTATAGTTTGCATAACTTCATGTTTTTTTCAGTCAGTTTAAATAAACAAAAAGCAGTAAAAGTGGGGCCGTGAATACTCACAAATTTGCTGATGAATATCCAAGAATTTGATGACGTTTGAAGCACTACACGTCTGCCCAAACTGTTAAACTCCACAATGCAAAATGTAAAAAGTAATGAAAAACAACAAGTGATGAAGAACCAGAAGACCGATGAAGACATCAAAGCAAAAACGACTAAGTCTGGAATTTGACTATTGGATCGATGGACAGACCGATGAAGACATCAAAGCAAAAACGACTAAGTCTGGAATTTGACTATTGGATCGATGGACAGACTACCAGAGGATCGATGGACAAGGTTCAACCATTGGACCGATGGAAGAATTTAACCAGAGGATCAATGGATGATGTGATAGAAAGAAGCATTCTCATTGATACTCTGGACAAACATCACTTAGAAGATTTTCTTCAGTTCATTCAAGCAGGCCATGAAGATTCAAAGATAAATGAAGATTCAAAGATAAGGATGAATTCATCACATCGTTAATGACAGCTGGAGATGACAAGTCAACAGCTGGAATTAGAGTTTATCTTGATAATAATGGTTATCCATGAGAAAGATAAACCTTATCTGTTTATTAGAAGATTTGCTAGAAAGTAGCAGTAGATGGTTATCTTCTAAACAGCCGACTAGTATAAATAGATGATTAGGTCTATTGTAAAATTAATGCTTTTACTCTTTGTTTTACGTTTCTGATTCTATGAAGTAAAACCTTTGAAGCTCAAAAGCGTTCTTAATCTTTCTTATTTTATTCTTGAGACTTCATAGCTTTCTTCATTAAATCACTATAATTTGGTTATTCATAACTAGATTATTAGTGTTATTGAGAGATATGGGATCAACAATTGGTACCAGAGCCTATTGATTGATTATCCAATGAAAACGATCATTTAAAATCTCTCAATATTTTAATCTTCTTTCTCATAAAAAATTATCTCTTCATCTTAAAAAAATTTCAATGGCCAACTCGAATTCCGCTTACAATGTTGGTTCCCTCACAAAGCCTCCAACTCTTCAACGAGAGGAGTATCCTCAATGGAAGATCAGAATGGTAAATTTWCTGGAGGGAATGGATAGGAATCTTCTGCGATCTATACAGGAGGGTCCCTACATTCCTCAAAATTTAGTTCCAAGAGTTCCAGGAACAAATACCACAGCTGAAATTCCAGCTTATTACATGCCAAAGGATGAAAGAAATTGGGACGAAGATGATAGAGAAAGAGTCGAAACTGACAGAAAGGCCAAAAGATTGATAATCATGGCCCTACCCAATGAAATCTTTCAATCCCTTGATACATGCTCCATTGCAAAAGAACTTTGGGACGAATTGGCAAGTCAACTGGAAGGAGGAGCAAAGGCGAAGAAAAATCGTAGAGCACAATGTCTCAACGATTACACCAACTTTAAAGCCCTCCCTGATGAACCCATACAAAAGACTTATGATCGCTTCAACACATTGATAAATCAATGTCGTAGAAACGATATCATCAGAACCAAGGAAGAAAACAACGTTTTATTCCTAAAATGTCTAGGCGATGAATGGACTCAATTATCCATGTCTCTACAAGCAAACCAAGACTTAGATGGCTGGTCTCTTCATGACGTGTATGGAACTCTTGCAGCACAAGAGAGMGAYATWATGAAGARRAAGGTATCCATTGGAGGACCTCTTGCTCTTGCTGCCGATGAAAAGGAAAAATCAAGGACTTCTACCAAAGAACACAAGAAGAAAGGCAAGAAAGCATTGCT
>NW_020200957.1:55226-56335 GCF_001531365.2 Cynara cardunculus var. scolymus
AATGTGTCCTTCGATGACTCTACTCTAATGACTTCTGGACACAAAAGTTCAGAACTCGGACCTCAAAGAAGAGCATCTGATTCATCACTCAGCAAACCCAATGAATCAGAGTTAGCTCAATTATTCGAAGACATCTTCGATGAAGAAGAAATCTCTAGACATGTGACCAATGCAAAATCATTATCCAGAGTCAGTGATGAACATGCAGACTCTCCTAGTGAAGGTACATCTCTTACAGAAGCTCATGTTACTTCCCCATCTACTACTTCTGTGTCTACAAATCATGATCAAGAACCAGAGGCTAACACCAGAGATGATCTCGTTGAGGGGGAGCACGCAGTTCCATCAGTCGATGAAGAACTGCATCCTGTTGCTTCAGAACCTCAATCAAGCACCAAGTGGACGAAGAATCACCCACATCACCAAATCATTGGTAATCCAATCTCTGGTGTCAAGACGATATCTGCTACTACAAATGAATGCCTATATGCAAACTTCTTAAGCATGATTGAACCGAAGAAGATTTTTGAAGCCCTACAAGATCCAAACTGGATAAATGCAATGCAAGAAGAATTACTTCAGTTTGAACACAACAAAGTATCGTCTCTTATGCCTCTTCCCAGAGGAAAAATGGCAATAGGAACCAAATGGGTCTTCAGAAACAAGAAAGACGAACATGGCATTTTAATAAGGAACAAAGCCAGGCTTGTTGCAAAAGGCTATCGCCTGGAAGAAGGCATTGACTACGATGAGACATTCGCTTATGTTGCAAGACTTGAAGCCATCAGAATGTTTCTAGCCTATGCAGGACATAAGGGTTTTAAAGTCTACCAAATGGATGTCAAGTCTGCCTTCCTCAATGGTAAATTACAAGAAGAAGTCTACGTGCAGCAGCCACCTGGGTTCGAAGATCCAAAGCGCCCAAATTATGTCTATTTTCTAGATAAAGCTCTTCATGGGCTCAAGCAAGCACCCAGGGCCTGGTATGACACTCTATCTACCTTCCTCATTGAAAATGGCTTCGAAAAAGGTACAATTGATACAACTCTCTTTCACAAGAAGCATAAAGGTAATATTTTACTTGTTCAAATATATGTGGATGACATCAT
>NW_020200957.1:59589-63816 GCF_001531365.2 Cynara cardunculus var. scolymus
TCTCCATGTATTTGTTGAGAATTTTGTGCAAGAAGATCAAATCAAATACACAGAGGTTGTGGAGGTCAACATCTGTGAATGTGTACAGGTTGCCGTCATTCCTCTTCACAACGTATTGAGCATAGAGAACCTTCCTCTTCAGCAGGGTCCTTGGAGAGATAGTTTCAAGAGACACAATCACATGCTCTGAGAAGACTTGTTCACGAGGCCTGGTTAGCTTAGAGAACTAGAACTTGGCATCGGAAGAAGGAACGCCTATGAGCTCTGGATCATAGGGGGCGTCTGTGTCTACTGCAGAGTATCTTCACATCAAAATCTCTACCACAGTAGTAACAGGTTCTGTGCGTACTTGTTGCATGGGAATCTTGCTCATTGATTCGAATATCTCAGAGACCCTTCCTACTGTGGCAGACTCTGGCACTTTGGCTTCCTCTTCTTCAAGAATTGGCCTCTGGGTTGACCCCTCTACAAGGATATGTTTGACGGTTCCTTGCAGAGCATCGAATGTACCCGTGGACGTTTCTTGGACTTGCGGGAATTTTGATGAAGAGCCTTCTCCTGCTCTGAGAATGGGGCCTCTGCCCTTTCTAGCTTGAGCTTCTGCCAAGGAAGCCATTAAAGCTTGAAGGAGCTCTGGGTCGTCATAATCTTCTTCGTTTATCTGTACCAGCGACTCTAAACTTGATGACCCCTTCTGTGGCGATTCCTCCATAGCTTTGCGTTTGCCTTTGCCTTTGCCTTCAGGCTCTGGTGCCGTTTCTTTGCCTTTTGAGAACAAGGCAGCTGTAGAGTCTACTATCTTGACGCTTTGGTAGAAGCCTTCTTTGGCTCATCTTTCTTCTCAGCCTTCTTCTCCCCCTCATGACGATCATGGTCATCATCTCCTTGATCGTCATGGTGTTTGGTGGCTTATGCCTTGCATGTTTCCAGGGGAGCCTTCTCCAATCTCTTCAAAATCTTGGTGGCCGCCTTCTTCATTTTCTTAATGACCTCTTCTGCGAGCATAGAGGCGTGGCTTATGTCAATCTCTGTCGACCATTTCAACTTGGAGGCGCTTCTGTAGATTTCGCTTCTAAGGAGGTCTCCCTCTTTCACGAGCTGGGTAGTGCAGTCTCTGATCGCCGTGTTGGAGGCACGGGCCTCTTTTAGAAGCTGGTCTGTATGTTTGCGCATGATGTCTCCCAGAGCTTCAACCATCGCATCTAGCTCTCTGTGAGTGGCTAGATGGTTGTTATTGGCCCTGGATGACTTGGTATCCACGCCATAAGTGACTGCAAAAGCGAACATTTGCTTGATTTCGTCTTTGAATTTGGAGTAATCTGTATAGCCCGCGGAGACAAAATCAGCGGCATACTGGGCGGCCAACTCTGATAGTTCTGTCTTCAATGTCTGGATTGAAGAAGGATTGAGGCATAGAGCATTGAACGCCTCTGTGAGATCATCCTTCTGTAGGACAGAGCTTTGAGGGGTTGAGAGTGTTGTCTTGAGTTCTGCCATTGTTGAGCTTAACTCCTTTAGAGCCTCTGTGATTGGGGCGAGGTCTTCAGTCATCGATCGAGAGATGAGCAAGCTTTTCAACTCGTCCATCTTTTGGAATACCGATGTGGCGAAGGTTTGAAGCTCCCCCTTCATCACGTAGTCATCCTGGGTACCTAGATCACCAACACATGGTGACCTAGTAGCCTCGGAGCGTGAGGCGCCCTCAGCGACTGGTTTTTTGTAGTCTGCTCGGGGACTTCCACCAGATCCTCGGAGTTCTCTGTGAGGAGAGCCTACCGGTATTTTGTTGATATCGTGCCTTGTAGGTTTAGAGCCTAACATGGCAGAGGGATCAAGTGTGGACATTGGCCATTCTAGACCCTCTGTCGCGGTGACTCTCACATGTGCCTCTAAAGCACATTCTGGTTGGTCACTCAAGTGTGGAGAGGCAACAAATGCCTCTCTGGAATGTGGCGAGTCCTTGGGCGATGGGACTCTTGTATTAAAACCTTCATCCTTTTGAGAGGATGTAGGAGTAGAAGGTGGTTACCCGGCTGTGCGATCGACAGAGGACTGAAGAATGTCCTCTGCGAGGTTAGGTTGGGTTGGGTTTGGCGTGTGTGTGCCTTGTTCAATAGGGGATCCCTCTAGAACAGGGCCCCTAGAAGTGTGGGTAGCACAGGGAGGAGGGCTAGGATGTGTACCTGAGGTATCTTTTTCTCCCTCTCCTAACTCCACATCTTCTTCTTCTTTGTCTAAGACGACTTCTGTCCCCAACTCTGTTACGTCGATTGGCGCTCTGAACTCCTGTTGGAGGTTGAAAATTACATCATTGATCTGCACCGTTGGAGACTCCTTTTGTACGATCTTGCGCAACCTTCTGTGCTTGGGAGCAGTAGCCTCTACGGGGCTCTCTTTGATTGCCGCCTCTGTGACCACAACCTCTGTCGGTTGGGCCTTCTTGGTTTTCTTCTTTTTAGGTTTCTGTAGAGGACTACTTGGGCCCTCTTCTTCTGCAGGCCTCTTTTTCTCCTTCTTCTTCACAGAAGAGTCGGCACCCTTCTGTGTCTTCTTGATCTTCTTTGGTGGGGGACTTGGGATTCTAGGACCAGCCTGACTCACCTTACCAGCCACTTCTGGCTCCTCCTTTCGTCCCTCAACCCTCATTTTTTCAATTTTCTCACCTAGGGGGATTCCTATTCGTGGTGGGGTTTCAGGGACCGGCTCTGGCCTCCTGAATCCATGTCTATAGGCCTTCCTATATCCGTGACTAAGGAACCTGAGCATGGCTTTTGATAGGTGTCTGGGGCTTCTGTACCTTTGCTCATGCTCAGTTGGGTGAAATTCTTTGAACGGGTACAGCCTTGCATTGGGCTCTACAGAAGGTAGCTTTGCTGCTAATAGATCTCCAAAGACAAGACCAAGGAACCATTGTAGAATTAAGTTTGGTTGGTTCATGTCTTCGTTGGCCTTCTTCTGCGCTTTGACCTTGGACTTTTCTCCCCTTTGAGTTGCACATTTCTTCTTGATCAGTCCAACCATATCCTCGAATATTAGTTGTGCGTAATCCAAAGGCAGGTTGAAGTAGATTCCATAGACGATTGAAAGCATAGCATGAGATGTCTGGTTGTGGCTTCCAACCTTCCCTATTAAGCAATTGTTTACTATTGAGAACAGGGTGTTCCAGACAGGGGGTAGTCCTTTGCGCTTGAACTGAGTCCGTTTGACGATTGGTGTCGGATAGAAATGAAATTCAAGAAATTGAATCAAATACTCGTCAGTGGGGGTTGCAGCAAATTCATCCAATTTTAGATCTTCCAGTTTAGGTAAGTGCAGGGCAGTTCTCAATATGTCCACATTCAATTCCAAAGGTACCAATGATTTATTGGTAGGGTGAGAGGGGTATCCCACAATAGTCAGTCCAGAGTTGTGAAGAGTTGTTATATAAGAACTTAGGATAAATTGGGTTATGTAGGACTCAGGGGTAGGTTTAGTAGCAGACAGGGCGTAGAAGAGAGGATGGTTTCTTAGAATTTCGAGTAAAGGAAAGGTAAATTCAGGGAAACCTGTGTTTGATGGAACAAAGTAATAGTTGTTTGGCTTTTTCACGAGCACGACCATCTCGTATCGGTTTTGGACGAAGGATAGGGCGTGAGACGTTAGAGCTTGGGCCTGTGTGACTTCGTTGTCACTGGAGACGTTGACTGATTGAGCTGAGGCAGATGAGGAAGACATTTTGCAGGTTTTGCTTGAGAGTTCTTAATTTGCAGGTTCGCCGGAGAATATGAGAGTGGTAAAGGTTTTTGATTTGGGGGGAAAGGGGTATGTAAAGTGAGAATTTTGAATTGAACCGTTTTATTGACGAAAGGTCGTGATGAGTGGTTTTGGGTTGAAACGGCTCAAAAGATATGACACGCCGTGTTGGGAAGACGCGCGATTGATGACGTGCGCCCCCTTTTCTGACACGCGCGTGGTAAGTTCTAACCCTTATCCACAGAACCACGCGCACCATATCAATAGACAAGAACTATTAAGAGAGTTCTATCAGAGGCTTAAGGGTAACAGAGCCTCTATGATATGTGTCGGGCCTTCTTATAATGTTACAACTTCTTATTACCTAAACGGTTTGAAAATCCACAGAGAGATGAGTACTTGCTTAGTTCAAATCCACAGAGCCTCTGTTAGAAGCGCCAGAGGTTCTGATGAATTGACCTCTGAGAACAAGATACTTCAAAAGGTTTTGGCACC
>NW_020200957.1:64170-65614 GCF_001531365.2 Cynara cardunculus var. scolymus
ATATATACAGAAAAGAACAAAGAATAAGACAACCATCAACTAGGACTCTGGACATGTCATTCCTATTTTCTCTACAAGGAAATTGAACCTTTTTCATCTAGGGCTTTAGTAAAGAGGTCAGCCAATTGAAATTCTGATTTTACAAAGTATAACTCGACATTAACTTCTTCAACTTGATGTTTAAGAAAATGGTACCTTATGTCGATATGCTTTGTCTTAGAATGTTGAACTGGATTGGCTGAAATTGCAATAGCACTCTTTGAATCACAGATGATGGGGATTTTGTTGACAGAGTAGCCGTAGTCACGTAGTTGGGTCTGCATCCACAGAGCTTGTGAACAACAACTTGTAGCAGCTACATATTCAGTCTCTGCTATGGAAGTTGAGACACAGTTCTGCTTCTTTGAAGACCAACTTACTAGTTTTCCTCCAAGAAACTGGCAGCTCCCAGAGGTGCTCTTTCTGTCAATTTGGCATCCACCATAGTCTGAATCCGTATACGCTACTCGATCAATATTTGAATGCAGAGGGTACCATAGTCCAAGAGTTGGTGTCTTCTTTAAATAGCATAGGATCCTCTTGACTGCACTAAGATGTGATTCTCTAGGATTGGCCTGATACCTGGCACATATACACGTGGAAAACATGATGTCAGGCATGCTTGCAGTTAAATATAAGAGGGATCCAATTATGCCTCTGTCGAGCTTGCACTCTACAGGTGGACCATTAATGTCCTTATTAAGTTTCTGGCCTGGAGCCATGGGAGTCCTCATGGAAGAGGCGTCGTTCATCTTATACTTCTTCAATAGGTCATGAACGTATTTGGATTGGTTAATGAATATGCATTCGGCTGATTGCTTTACTTGTAGACCTAAGAAGAAGGTTAGCTCTCCCATCATGCTCATTTCGAATTCACTCTGCATCAAGAACTCAARTTYTTTGCACATCGAAACGTTAGTTGCACCAAAGATAATGTCATCAACATAAATTTGTASRAGCAAGATATCATCATTCATTTTCTTATAAAACAAAGTAATATCTGTCGTACCTCTGTGAAACCCATTGGAAGTAAGAAAGTTGGATAAGAGATCATACCATGCTCTGGGAGCCTGCATGAGACCATACAGAGCCTTGTCTAAGAAATAAACGTGGGTGGGATACTTATCACTCTCGAACCCTGGGGGTTGCTTGACATATACCTCTTCTTTGAGCTTGCCATTCAAGAAGGCTGACTTGACGTCCATTTGTAACACCTTGAACCATCTGTGAGCAGCAAATGCTAGAAAGATACGAATAGCTTCTAGTCTGGCCACAGAAGCAAAGGTCTCTTCATAGTCAATGCTCTCCTCCTAGCAATACCCTTTAGCAACTAATCTTGCCTTGTTCCTCACTACCACCCCTTGCTCATCCTTATTATTACGAAAAACCCAATTCGTGCCAATAG
>NW_020200957.1:69758-73944 GCF_001531365.2 Cynara cardunculus var. scolymus
GTGTTCAGTCTAGAGTATGTCTCAGACAGGGTTTCGCCTTCTTTCGCCTTGAAGCTGTGATACTCGTCAATGCAAATTGATCGATTGTTTTTGAGTGTTTTCTTACCTCCTTCAATTTGCTTCTCTAATTCTGCCCAAATGTCCATGGACAGTTGACAGTGATCGAAGCACTTGAAGATTTTGTGAGGTATTGCCATAATTAACAATCGTTTGCACTTGCTGCCCAATTCAACCATTATTTTGTCCTCGGGAATTTCTGGAGTTGTTCCAGTGGCTGGAACTCTAGGAATTAATTCATGGGGACATAAGGAGGATTATAAAGAAATTCGCAAATCCTTGGGTGAATTCCTTCCAGGAAGTTAAGCATTCGCACTTTTCATTGGGGATACTCCTCACGTATAAGCGTGGGAGGTTTAGATTGCGAACCAGTGCTCATAAAAGAAATATTGGCTAGATTCGCCATTGAAAGAAGAAGAAAAGTAGGAATGAGAAGAAACTGATTAAGTAGAGTAAAACAAGGTAACCTGAGGAAGAAGACTGGTGTTTTTGAACAAATGCAAATTAATACCAAGAACGAAATCAATCAAATAAGAATTCGATTCCTGCTCTGATACCAATTGTTAGGACCTTTAGATTCAGCTTGGTATTTAATCACTTACTCTGGATGAACTCTTAGAATGATTACAGTGCAGCGGAAACAATTGAATGAACAAACAGAGCAAATAATCAGTCAAGAACACAGATGAAGAATATGAAGAACACGAGAGAGTAGCTTCAAAAGATTTTCAATTCTATTGAAAATATTGACAATTACAATACTGGAAGCACCACAAATTATAAAGGCCTAAGCTGCTATTTATACTAGTTCCTAACGGCTTTTCTGACATGACCTAGACAAGGGAAATGATCTAAACCGTTCAAATAAAGCAAATTACTAACATAGTCACGTGATAGGCACGTGCAGCTAACAAACCTAAGTAAAGCGGTGAGAAGAGGTTCTTCACAGAAGATAATACTGCAGATACTCTGTGAGCCATCCCAGAGGCTCTGCTGGATGTGACGTGTAAGCTCTTGATGCTAGAGGATCGGTTTCCAGAACCTCTGTGAGAGACAACAGAGGTTCTGTCATTCTTGACTTGTACGCTTTTGTTCAGAGAGGACTAGTTTCCAGAACCTCGGTGATAGACAACAGAGGTTCCGTCACTTTTGACTTGTACGATTGAACATCTTTTGTTGTTGGTCCTCTATGGTCTTCTGTGGTAGACCTCTTCTGTCAACACTTGCAGTAGTACTTTTTCATACTTTTACATTAAATGAAATATGAGAGCTAACAAAGATTATAAAAAATTGCAGCTTTAGTGACTAAAAACTATACACCAAGGGTTTTTAGAAGACCAAAACTTCGTAATTAGTACTAATCTTACAATTAGATGAGATTTTAAATTTTTTTGGGAAACGTCTTCACCAAGATATTATTTGGAATGACTCTTCATTTCAAATAATTCATGACGTCACTCGAACCACGCGCCTGACACCATACAGGATGTCCCCCATGAGCCGTTTCATTCTTTTCCCTCCCTTACCCCAGGCTGACACGTGTCCACAACATTAATGGCATGTCCTGTCCAGACGGCTCACGTTCATCCAATAAAACTTTTTTCATGATTATTATATTATAATAATCAAAGAAACGTTGACATAATGGGAGACATAGACGCTCAAACGTACCGTTAAAGTACCATTAAAGTACGTTCAACAATACTAGCAGACTTGCGAGTTTGATCCTCCAAGTCATGGAATAATGGGAGACATAGACGCTCCAAATGACATGGTTTGCTCGGTAAAATTTTTACGAGCAAAGGTTTCTAAAGTTCTATGCAATCCCACAAGAAAAGAACTAGGGATCACACAATATGACGAACCACCTTCCTCCGACGACATCCTAAGGTTCGTGAAGATGCTAGGGTACAATCGAGAACTGCGAAACGTCTCAGATTTCAAAAGACAATTCCTCCCACCAATGTGGAATTTGTTCTTTTCCATCATCAATCGTTCCCTCACCTGCAAGCTCGGCTCTCCTGACCAAGGAAATCTCAACATAATGACAATTATGTATGGGCTTTTCTTCAACCTTAATCTCGACTACGCCTTCCACATCTACAACGAGATTCATGCGGCCGTCATAAGAAAGTGCAAGCTTCAAGCCGCGGGAAAGCCACTATCTGTTGTTCTATTCCCTCGCTTCCTTGCTCTTTTCATTGGGGACGCGGTGGTGCAACACAGATTACCTGCTGAGGAGCCCTTCACCCCAAACTACAAGATGCAAGGACATCGCCGAACGCTATCGAAGGAAGGTTACACAATCCAGCGACCGCTCCATGCTCCATGCTCACTGTCATTCCATCGACAAGTGAGATACGCCAAGCCTATGAACGCTCCATGCTATCCCAAGCACCGAGGGCAGCTACCCCAGAGCACTTAGAGCCGTCCCCCCTCCAAGCGAGGGAGCACAAGCATCGTCTTCATCGGATGATGAAGATGATGACGATGATGATGCTAGTGCTTCCCCCGGCCTTCAGCAAAACAGTCCCCACCCTCCTACCCAAAGGGCAACCATATCTACTAACCCTGGCGATCAAAGCCAAAGGGGTATTGAAACAGCACGACCCAGTCCCACTCAAACCCAAGCCAGCCATCCAGAGGCCATTCTTCGGGCCTCTGGAGATGAACAAGCCAAGGAACCACATATACCATCACCCCTCTCTCAACAGAGAGGTGATGAAGAGATAAGAGCCCCTTCGCCTCAGGGCTCGCCACTACCCCGCACACACACAGAAGCATTCGTTGCTTCTGACATTGATCCCATAGATCATTCAGAGCGATCTTCAATTCGTGCATCACTCCCTTCGGTATTTGATCTACCAAAAGGACACACATCCGCTTCACATATTCAGCCTCTGAAGCTGAAGAAGAGGAAGAGGATGTTCCAATATCACGAGATAGTTCTTCTCTAGAAGGTTATCAAGGACATGATGGAAGTCCTTCGCGGCCTACCTTCGCACAAGGCCAAGAGGGCGCCTCAKGAACAGAGTCCCAACCTGCAGCATCTGTTGCTGCAGGGGTTACCCCATTAGCAGATATGGTCACTAAGGCTGAGTTCCAAACCTTTGTTGATAAAGTGATGCAGTCCTTGGATGACCTTAAACTCCTAATACAAGGGATTATGGAGAACCAACCGTCACCCGATACCCCAGACCTCCATCAATCCCTTGCCATCCTCCAACGCCATCTAAACCAAATAGACACCCAAACCCAAACCAATTCATCCCGCCTCCAAATCCTCCAACAAACCGTAACCCAACAACACAATACCATATCATCCTTAGCCACCCAAAGAAACCAAGTCATTATTATCCAATCCCTCGCCACCCTCACGGCTCAGGCAACTGAGACCGATGAAAACATAACCTACATCATTACCCAACTCCAAACCATCCTTCGCACCCTTCATCAACTACCAGCCTCCATCACCTCCCAAATACCTCAACCTCAACCTTCATCCACATCTTCCATCAATGAAACTCTTGCCACCCTCACTAAACAAATGGCCACCATCCAAACAACCCTCACCCAATTACCCGCCACCATACTTAACCAAATCCCATCACAAACTCAAGCCCCACCTCCCTCTGCAGGCCCTTCCTATGAAGCAGCCTTCTCATCCTTCACTGTAGAGGTGAGGAATCTTCTTGTTAACCTTCCCCATCCTCCATCTTCTGCAACAACCTCTGTGCCACCTCCTCCCTTTACAGGCACAGACTTTGCCACAAGAGCAGATCTACGGGCTCTTTCGAAGGCACTTTTCTCTTCATTCAATGAGATAAGTGAAAAGTTTGCTACTCGATCCGTTGCACCCACCACTATGCTGAGTAAGAGTTTACAACGCCAGCAAGAACGTACAAACACTCTCCTTCACACAATGGAAGAACGGCACAGAAAGGATCGAGTGTTCACTCTCGCTTCCCACATTCGCATGTCGAAAAAGAAGAATCGATCAAGAGTTTTCTGCTCTTCCAGCCGCCACTACAAATGCCCAAGGCATGAAGACCAAGACCCCGATGATCAAGGTCTTGGACCTCATGAGGGGGAGACAGAGGCGGCTGCTACTCAACAAACAGGATCCGCT
>NW_020200957.1:75401-82750 GCF_001531365.2 Cynara cardunculus var. scolymus
AAAATGTAAAAAGTAATGAAAAACAACAAGTGATGAAGAACCAGAAGACCGATGAAGACATCAAGGCAAAAACGACTAAGTCTGGAATTCGACCATTGGATCGATGGAGAGACTAACCAGAGGATCGATGGACAAGGTTCAACCATTGGACCGATGAAAGAATTCAACCAGAGGATCAATGGATGATGCGATTGAAAGAAGCATTCTCATTGATACTCTGGACAAACATCACTTAGAAGATGTTCTATCAGTTCATTCAAGCAGGCCATGAAGATTCAAAGATAAGGATGAATTCATCACATCGTTAATGACAGCTGGAGATGACAAGTCGACAGCTGGAGATGACAAGTCAACAGCTGGAATTAGAGTTTATCTTGATAATAATGCTTATCCATGAGAAAGATAAACCTTATCTGTTTGTTAGAAGATTTGCTAGAAAGTAGCAATAGATGGTTATCTTCTAAACATCCGACTAGTGTAAATAGATGATTAGGTCTATCGTAAAATTAAGGCTTTTACTCTTTGTTTTACGTTTCTGATTCTATAAAGTAAAACCTTTGAAGCTCAAAAGTGTTCTTAATCTTTCTTATTTTATTCTACAGACTTCATAGCTTTATTCATTAAATCACTATAATTTGGTTATTCATAACTAGATTATTAGTGTTATTGAGAGATCTGGGCTCAACACTAACTTTCCTAAATAGTCCGAAATCCAAAAATTAGATCACCTATCGGGTCTCGATAAAGATAAAGTCAAATTATATCTTATATAAATGGCAATAAGTTTTTATGAATTAAAGTTGATACTTATATCATTTGCTCTAAAAATAGTCCATAAATTATACATTTTAAAAATCAAAGTTCTTTGCACATAGAGTGACAACTTGAACAGAATGCAAATTCTGTTTCTGGAATTTTGGTCACACAAATCACTGTCAAAAGGAACCTTTCATAACTCTTTTTGAGTCCAAATTTTTTTACCTTCAAAAATGTTAAACAGATTTTTCCCAAATATCAAGAAGTTTGGATAGGTTTAAGGCACTCATCATTATCCTACAACTTCGAGTGACACAGTTCCCAAAACAAATTGCACACTCTTCAAGTGACGGCCGTTTGGGGGTCTAAACTCATCATTTTTAGTGATTTTAACTTTATTTTAAAGCTAACACATAAGGCTAGCTTCCAGAAAAAGAATCACCCATTTTTATTGAGTTTTAAAGGAGATATGACCGTTTTAAAATGCATGCAAGATTCTGTCAGCATTGCTCTCTTTGCACCATAATCTTGTGTCAAGAACTTGAAGGCTTAAAACTCAATATTTTTTGAGTGAGACGAGATGCATTAGAAAGATAAATCATAAAAATAAGTTCTAGGAGAAAGATAGACCATTTTGGAGGAATATCCAGAGAGATATGGTCGTCCAAAGTAGGTTTTGCCTACTGTCAAGTGTGTTGTTGCACACTTATTTTGTTTTAAACATTTGAAGGTTCAAAACTTACTCTTTTTATATGATTTCAGTGGGGATAGGACCCTAACTAACGTAGCATTTGGACTATTATTTTGGGAGAAATGGGCGACATAACTACTAGGTAGTAATCTGTCAGCTCTAAACAAACCCTTTTATGGTCAAAAACCCACATGCAAGCACTTTTACCAACTTTTCGTGAGTTCCAATGTTTGTAGATCATAGATTATCATCATTTTGAGGACATTTTCATGTCATTGATGTATAATCTCTCATCTGAGATTCTACAAAAAAATTGTTTACAAAAAGAAGAAAGATGAAATGTGTAGAAGATGAGAAATCATGTTGAAATACAAAGATAATGTAACTACTCCAATACCTTTTGCTTGCTACTTCTTGAAGATTTAAATGTTCTTCAAGATGATGGAATTTAAGATTGGTTTAAAGATGAATTCGGCTGAAATGGGAGTTTTTTTTTTGAGAGAGAGAGAAAAGGGATTATGTAAAATGAAGATGGAAATGAGAGATTTCAAGAGATGTGATCTTTTTATATGTGGACTTAATTGAATGATAAGGGCAAGCCCTTTTCAAGGCCCAAACCAACTCTTATATTATTATTATTATTGTTGTTTTATAAAATAAAGCCCATTTAAATGTGGGTATAAATACAATTTGTCAAATACTGAAAAAAAATATTAGCATTAGATCAAAGTTCCAAATTTTTGGTAAAATTATTTGGACATTCAAATGAGATATTTTAATTTGGACTTTATAATATCAACTTTATTATATTTGGAGAATTTTTAATGTATTTGGCATTACATAAGTTAACTTTATCAGTAATCCGACGAAACAAGGTTTTCTGAACTATATTTTGGGAACTAAGCCAGATGAATTCTAATCAACGTGACTAGATCATAAGAAAACATAATTCTAAATATAGAAACCCTATAAAGGTGCTAACCTGATGCTCCAAAAATGACGGATGTCACAAATAGTACAAGAAGTTACAAGGAAAAGTGGATTGTTGTTACAAAGAGAAATTATTCTAGAACACTCAGATCTATGTAACCAGGTACATCTTCACCAAGGTTTATTCGACGTAGAAATTCCCTTCATATCTTCAGATCTACGACTTTTCCAGGCATGCTATCATCTATCCAGAGCAAGAGGTAAACCAAATGACCCATTGGACAATGATGTAGCTCTGACATTCTCTGAAATATGACTTCACCTTCATAGTCAAGAAATATAACTCCTAACTCAGGTTTAAAATGCACATAGTGGGTGTATAGGTACCCTTATCTAGCAAGTCAAGATTCAGCATAGAAATGTCTATACTCTGATGGCCCTTCAGAATTTCATCTAAAGAGAACCTTGTTTCATGTTCGTTCCTTAGGAATGGTCCATCATTAGGATCAGAGAGCTTGAGTTTCTTCTTCCCACCTATCTTCAGAGATATCCTGTTAGGGACCTTGACATACCTGGACATCCTTTTGATGAGCTTCCTGATGGTGTCCTTGAAAAGTGTCTTATGTCTCAACTTGGATCGCTAAATGGCTTGTCTGATCTCCATCCATTCGATGTATCCATAATGGCCAAGGTAGGAAGGGTACTCGGGAACGACATCAAGATTGTCCCGGGTGATGAGCATTGAGACCAGTGTTCCACCGTCTTTAAAACGTCCGTTGATGCTAACGTTGATAATCGGGCCGGGACTGATTCTCTTTTTTAGCTTTGCTTTGCTCCATCGCTTGTCCTTTTACGTGAGCTTTAGGTTTTTCTCATGCTCAACTTTTGCAATCGAAAGAAGTTTAGCCTAGGCTTGGACAGCGTTCACCGTTTTCTTGGACTTTTTCTTGGGAAGGACTTTCACAGGTAGTGACTTGGTCAGGTTCAAGATGTCTTCAGTCTGCTTCTTTTGAAGCTCTAGCTCTTCTTTAGCCCTTAATTCCTCGATTCTTTCAGCTTCAGATAGGAAGTCAAACTCACCACCACTAGAGGTACGAAGAGGGATTTTTACTCTAGTCTGGTCAAGTGACTCCTTCAGCTGAGATATCTGTTGGTCGGTTGGAGCACAAGAGACGGGTTGATCAGGTACCCGCTCCGGTCGACCGCAAGTTGTTGATGGAATATGAAGTTGATATTTTGAAGTAATCACTACCTGAGAGAGAGAGTCTTCAAACAAAGGTTGTTGAGGGATATTGAACAATACCTTTAAGTTTCCTTCTTCAGCAACCACCTTGCCTTTTGACTTGGGGTCCTGGTTCCCTGATGGAGTAGATTCGCCTTGCCTTTGTTCCCACTGGGATTCGGAGTCCCTGAGAGCAACTCTCTTGGTGACGGTTAATGGCTTCTGGTACTTGATGATAAATTCATCATCATCATCATCGTCGTTGTCGCCATCTAGATCATTTTCGGGGTCTGAAATGGTAGGTTCATCATCTTCTTTATCATCATCATCTTCATCATCATCACGAGCAGCATTGATGGTAGGGGCATCATCCATAGGGATGGTATCGACATCCTCAACTGCAGCAACTTTGGTGGTCGGGAATACAGGAGCAACAATTGCTTCAGCTCTGGGAGCCTCAACTTCAACTGTAACTGAAGCTGATACTGGACCAACAGCCTGAGAAGGAGTATGAACAACATCGGATGATTCACTTGAGAGAATTGGCCAGAGAGTTCGTCCAAGCGCTGACGTTGGAGAACCATTATGTCCTCTAGCCTTTGCAAAGCACTGGCAAGTGTTGTCGTTGCCTCACGCGTATCATGGAGCTGGGGGCTATCACAGGAAGAGAAAGAAGGTGGGATCACTGGAGCTGGATGACGGACAGCATCCAGGATCTGTTGAAGAAGGCCAGTCTGCTGATCAGCGATAGCCTGAGCATCGTCATCCCTACTATGAAGAACATGAATGGCATCAGTGTTGGCATGAACAGCTTCTTGGAGAGTCTGGAGATGACTCTGAACTTCTTGAACGTCCGTCTAGATGGCAAGGAAGTTCGCATCAAGATCACCTTGGCGGGGCATCTCTTGGTGGACTTCGTTGATCCTGCAGAGGACGGTATCAACGGCTGGAAGGAACTGCATTCTGTCTTAAGTCAAGATGGGCATAGAATAGGGGTTATTCGAGTTTGATGTCTGACGCCATATCATAGGCATCATCGATCTCTTCATCTCCTCCATCATCTTTCAATATTTTTTCCTCTTCCACTTCCTGAGCATCAGACTGATGCATCAAAGAAGGACCTACAAAAGAAGAAGTATGAGCTTAAAGCTCAAGGTTAGAAGAAAAGAAACGGTAGGAAAATGGAATACCTGAGGGGCCATCAGTGACATCAAAAGGATTGTCACTGGCATGAGCAAAGATGTCCTTGAGAGGATGGACATTTGTATGCAGAGGAGCATAGGGAAGAGCAACCTCAGGTCTAGTGGCGCGTGTCTCAGTATCAGGAAGGACAGTCGCTGATACATCATCGACATGTTTAAAGACCAAGGAAGGAAGAGAAGAGAAAATGGTCGAGAAGAGACGTGGCTGTTCAGCGGTGGTGGCGTTAATATTCACACCTTCAGTGATTTGGGTCGCCGAGGAGGTGAGGCTAGGTACGAACGATACGACAATGATGGGAGAGATCACTGAAGAGCTTGGAGGGTAAGCAGAAGACGCCTCAAGGTTAAGGCTAGTTTCAATAACTGAAGCCTTTTGAGAGGCTCTAGCTAGAGACGTGGTTGTCCTCTTTTTGGACTTCTTGGCTCTCTGAGGAGAACCAAGAGTTGGTTGAGAGGGTCGTTTTGAAGGGGTTTTGGTGGCTTGGCTAGACGCGGGAGGGGGGGGTTACCCTTGTCGTGGCCACCTGAGGAGAAGAGGTAGTGATGGACACAATAGAAGTAAGTGCCACATCACTGTCCCTCTTTGGGGTAGAAGAGGTAGTGATGGACACAATAGAAGTTACCCTTGAAAACCTGAAGGTTTCCTTCTTTGGGGTAATGATCTTTAAAGATCTTAGTGAACACCATTGAAAGAAACCTGGTGTAAGGCACCCCCTTTTCTCACTGGCACTTGTTCAGCTTGAGCACCAGGTCATCAAAAATGACCGCAACATAATTTATATTGCAACGCTGAATCGCAGACACGCCTATGATCAAGGCGATCCTAGAGGCCTGGTCCTGACCTCCAGTTTTTCCACCCATGCATTGGATGAAATGAGAAAATAGGTATTTCCAGATAGCTGACATCCTATTCATCTCAATCTTCGTTAAGGACTTTAGAGGGGCGTTGGAGTCCTTCTTCATTGGCTACTGGTTGCCAATGGCATGGAGAAGCTCGATATCTTGGCAGTTGAGGGTTCGTTGTCGAAGGGGTCCTCGGGAAGATGGAGAGCCGACCGGAGTGTGGGAACATCGAAACTCACTTCCATGCAATTGAAAGTGAAGTTGATTTGGTCAGCCTTGTGTCCAGGCTTGACTTCGACTTTGACAACTTCAGCAGTAAGCCAGAACTGCTGCTGGAGTTCTTTCACCAGGATGGGCTCATGGTTGAGTGCGTAGCCCAAGGATGACTATTTGAGAAAGTCAGCCGCATCTTGGTAATACACCTTGGAGGAAGGTATCTCCAACAAGGCAATGTAGTTGTTGGCCTTAATGGAGATCTCGTCAATGGAGAAATTGACATTCTTGGCAGCCACTTGTTTGTATCAATAAGAAATAAAGCAAAGAGGTTTGTTAGAAATAAACCAAGAGTTTTTGGTTAAGATTATAGAAAAAGTTTTTGAACAAGTAAAAACTTCTTTTGGTAAAAGCTTAAAAGATTAGGGTTTATCAAAAGAAATGTGTATCAAGAAACAAGATTATAACCATGACAGAGATGATTAGAAACCTTTGTTGTTTAATGTACTTAAGAGAACAAGATTCTTAAAATAGATTAAACGTTTCTTAAAAACAGTAGATAAAGAAAAAGACAAGATATCGACCGTAGATGAAGAAGAGAAGAGGTCGAAAGAGCTTAGAAGATTTTTGAGAGTTCTTGCTTTTGGAGATTTCTTGCAGAGTTTCGTCTAAGAAGTTTGTATGCATAAAGAGAAAAGTAGAGAAGAAGTCTCATATTTATAGGTAGAAGGAGAGAGAAATAATATGAGAGAGAGAAAAGACGATGGTTCGGGAAAGTGGTCATGATGAAAAAGATACCACGTTCTCATCCATGACTGGATGTCATTAAATGAGGTAGCGTAATGACAGAACCTTTTGCACGTCTCAAAGCGTCGAGCATAGTAAATAGAGATTGTTATCATAAAGATGGTTCATTAACTATTTTCTTTTAAAAACAAATAGTTTTAAAGAAAACAAAGAGTCATACAATGTCTAAGGAAACACTGATAAGACCGTTTAAAATATTTTTTCACTAAAAAGAAAGATTCAGTGAGGGTTTTAAGACATCAGATTCAGTGATAAGCGAGTCTCTGAAATTAGCATTTAAAAAATCATTTTAATCACTGATAAGAAAAATTTCAGTGATTGTTTTGAATTTTAAGAAAAGTATAAAGATATACTTAGAGATGTGGTAAGTGTTGAGAATCAGTAAGACCACCTTTTAAAAATTTTAAAACCGAAAAGAGGAAAGCTTCAGTGAATATTTTAAGTTTTAGAAAATAGAAGAGTAATCATACCTCAGAGAGAATAAATACATTTACTCAAAAGTTCAGTATTAGAGATGGAGCACTGAATGATTTCACCTACTTAGTTAGGTTTAATAGCTGAAGATTAATCTTTAGTGTTCAACATATCCAATTCGCTGATCAAGATATTAAATCTTGTCTCATCAAGAGGCTTGGTGAAAAGGTCAGCGAGTTGATACTCAGTTGGAATGAAGTGAAGTTCAATA
>NW_020200957.1:83005-95244 GCF_001531365.2 Cynara cardunculus var. scolymus
TGATGTGGACACTGAATTTTTCTTTTTACTTGTCCAGCTCACCAATTTTCCACCTAGAAGCTGACAACCTCCAGTGGTGCTTTTCCTATCAATTTTGCAACCTGCAAAATCACTATCCAAATAATCAATAAGGTCAAAACCTGAACCTTTAGGGCACCACAGACCCATATTAGGAGTTCCCTTAAGATATTTGAATATGCGTTTGACAGCGATCACATGGGATTTCTTAGGTTCAGCTTGATATCTTACATATAAGCAAGTGAAGTACATGATATCGGGTCGACTAGCTGTGAGATACAATAGGGAGCCAATCATTCCTCTATAAATAGTAACATTTACAGGCTTTCCATTTAGATCCTTGTTGAGAGTGAGTGGAGGAGCCATAGGAGACTTTATAGATGAATTGTTGGATAGATCAAACTTCTTCAGCATGTCTTGAACGTACTTACTTTGGGTGATAAAGCTACCTTTATCAGTTTGTTTGATATGGAGACCTAAAAAGAATGCTAGTTCTCCCATCATGCTCATCTGATATTCTTTCTTCATGCGTTCAGCGAAACAAAAACATAAAGAGGGATTAGTGGAACCAAAAATAATATCATCGACATAAATTTGCACGAGAATGATGTGACCTTTAACTTTCCTAAGAAATAAGGTATTGTCAATCTTCCACGAGAGAATTTCTCAAAGATGAGAAAGGAAGAAAGGGTATCATACCAGGCACGAGAAGCCTTCTTTCAACCATAAAGAGCTTTATCCAACCTATAGACATGGTTTGGATACAACATAAAATTCCTCTTCAAGTTTGCCATTAAGGAAAGTTCTTTTTACATCCATCTGAAAGACCTTGAAGTCTCTATGGGCAGCAATGGCTAGAAAGAGTCTAATTACTTCGAGTCTAGCCACTTGTGCGAAGGTTTCCTCATAGTCGATTCGTTCTTCTTGTCTATAACCTGAGCAACAAGCTGAGCCTTGATGCGGGTTACAACACCATCTTCATTCAACTTGTTGCGATAGACCCATTTGGTGCCTATCACTGATTTGTCAGATGGACGTGGGACAAGGTACCAGACTTTGTTCCTGTCAAACTCAATGAGCTCTTCTTCCATAGCAAGAACTCAAATAGGGTCAGAGATAGCATCATTGATTTTCTTGGGTTCAACTAAAGAAAGAAAGTTGACGAAGAGACATATATTACCTAGACCACGACATGTCTTGATACCTGCATCTGGATCACCAAGAATTTGATGAATTAGATGGCTTTTAGTCCATCGCTGAGCCGGTAAAAAAACTGCATCTGAATAAGCAAGTTCAGGAATAGAAGATGAGGCTTCAGCAGTAGTTTCTTCAACAATAGGGACTACTGCTAAAGGAGCCTCAGATTCAGCGACTGAAACAGGTTCAGAAACTGAAGGCATTTCATTCACTGATAGATCAGTATTTGAAGTAGAAGGAGTAACACAGCTAATGGGTACTGCAACGATCTCTGAAGAAGATCCGGTGGAGTGACTAGCTATAACTGGAATGATTAGTGGATCATCTTCAGCTTCGGGAGATTCAGTGTTCAGAGGTGCACTATAAGAAGCTTCAGTTTGTCCATAGTGAGAGAACATCCAGTTTTGTAATTCATCCTCATCATTTGAGATGGGTTTTAAATTAGCTGACTGAGATTCATCAAAGGTGACATGAATAGATTCCTCTATTGTCTGTCTTTGTTTGTTGAATACTCTGAAGGCTTTGGATTCAGAATAATATCCAAGAAAGATTCCTTCATCAGCTTTGGGATCGAACTTCCCAAGTTGGTCGCGGTTGTTGAGAATGTAACAAATACAACCAAATATATGAAGAAAGCTTATTAAAGGCTTTCGTCCATGGAAGAGTTCATAGGCTGTCTTCTTGAATCTTTTCACGATCAGCGATCGGTTTTGAGTGAAACAAGCAATGTTGACAGCTTCAACCGAAAATTGAGTAGGGAGATGGGATTCGCTAAGCATAGATCGAGCAGCCTCAATGAGTGTTCGATTTCATCTTTCAGCGACCCCATTCTGTTGAGGAGTTCTCACTAAAGAAAAACTGTGAGAGATTCCCTTCTCCTCAAAGAAGTTATCCATAGTACTGTTTTTGAAATTTAGTACCATGGTCACTTCTGATAGATCGTACTTTAATATCGTTTAGTACTTCTATCTTTTTGATGAACGAAATAATTTCTTCAGGTTCTTCATCCTTGGATCTGAAAAAGAATATCCAAGTGTACCTGGCATACTCATAAACAATGAAAAGTGTGAACTTCTTTCCAGCTAGGGATTGCACGTTGACTGGACCAAAGAGATACATATGCAATAGCTGAAGAGGCGCAGCCACTGAAGAGATTTTCTTCGACTAAAACCTAGCTCTTGTGTGTTTTCCTTTTTCACAAGTTGAGCAAAGAGATTCCTTTGCAAACGAGTGTTGAGGAAGACCAGTGACAAGATCATTTCTTGACAGCTCACTCAGTGTCTTGAAGTTGAGATGAGATAGCCGTTTGTGCCATAACCATTTAATATATGATGTGGCTTCGGAGAAGAAGCATCTATTCTTGGTGAGAGAAGAATTCATGTTGATGATATAWACTTTCTCTAGACGAGAACCGGTTAGAGCAACCTTATCATTTTTGTTAAGAACATGACATGAATTCTTTGAGAATTTAACTGTATAATCTGTATCACACAGTTGGCTGATGCTAAGAAGATTGTGCTTCAGTCCTTCAACATATGCAACGCGTTTGAATGTTGTTGCACCATTGGTTAATATACCAAAACCTTTGGTATATCATTTTCCATTTCCACCGAAGGTTACGGAAGGTTCTCTTTCTTCCTTGAAACGAGTTACAAGAGATTTATCTCCAGTCATATGTCTAGAACATCCGTTGTCCAGATACCATATGCCTTTGACATCCTGTACAAGGAAACAAAATAAGAATGCTATTGGTACCCAGCTATTTGGGTCCAACTTTGTTAAAGGCTTCAGCATTTGATGCTGAATAACCAGCATCAGTAGATGACATCACCGAACCTGAAGAGGTTTGAGTGGAAAGAGGAACAACCTTCGACACTACTAAGTTAGTTTCAGTGGAAGTCTTCACTGAGCCTGATCAAGAGGCTTCAGTGGTAGGAACTACAACGTCTGATGCTGAAGACTTTTCAGCAGGAGTTGTCTTCACTGAGCCTGAAGAAGAGGCTTCAACGGTTTTCTTCACCATGGTTGCTAGAGCAGCCTTTGAGAATTATTTCACCTTGGTTGATTTCTCAGCCTTGGTTACTTTCTTGCCCTTAGCTGGCGAACCATCTTTGGCGATAGAAGGACACTTGCTGGCAATATATGTTTTCTCACCGCAGTGTTTACACTTCCTAGAGCTAAGAGTAGCTTTAGGGCCAAGAAGTATTAAACTAGAAGCAGGACCAGCTCCAAGAATTCCCTTCTCATTGGATATAGGAGGAACCTTTGAGGAATTGGATTCCTTAGGTGAAAAGTTCACCTTGAGCTGTGACTTGGATTTCTGATGGGATTCAGATTTCCTAGTCCCTGAAGAGGAAGAACCTTTACAAGCTGAGGAATAGACCTAGATCTATTAGACTTGTTATACTTCTTGAGAAGGGATGTTGTGACACGGATTTACCTTTGTCTTTGCACCCAGGACTCGAAGGAGTTCCTTCAAGATGACTCTTCGTAAAAGAAGAGAACTGAGAGGAAGAAGTGTTGGGAATAGAAGAGACGAAGGTACCAAATTTCAGCATGGACCTGTTTTTAACACATTCTTCCTAATCATAGGAGAATCCTAGAACAGTCTTTATCTTGGCGGGGATCTGAGCGTTAATGATATCGGAGGCCTTGATGGAAGCCTTGCACCACCCTTCAATGGTAGCTTTCTCAGCCTTGAGTTCAGTGATTGCTCGCTCACGCTCAGCGATAGCCTTCTCACATTCAATAGTGATGGCTTGGTTCATAATAACCTGATTTTTAAGATTTTCCTCGACAAAGGTCAGTTCTTTGATCTTAGAATGGAAAATCTTCAAATGCTCTTAAAGATCAACGTTAAGCATTTTTGCTTTCGATTTGCCATTGAGGGCATTATAAAGGTCAACCGTCAATGTATCCAGTGTAGAAAGACTAGAAGAAGAAGAGTGTTCATTCAGGAAACATACTTGAGTAGAAGAAGAAGATTGCTCAGAGGAAGTAGACGCTTCTGATGATCCTTCATCTACATCTATGGCCTTCAAGCAGACGTAGGCTTTATCCTCTTCATTCGAAGATGATTCATCGGATAACTCAGCCCAGTCATCTTCTTCAGCAACAAGGCCTTTAGCCTTTTGCTGGTTGTCCTTCATATTCTTGTACTTCTCCTTCAGTTTTGAGTATTTCTCATCTTTGGTCCTAAAGGAGGAAGGAACTTTAGAAGATGGCATCGCAGTCTTCTTTGATCTGCACTCACCTGCAAAGTGTTTGGGTCGGTGACAGTTGTAGCAGACAGCTGAAGCCTTGTCTATTCTTTCAGACTTTGGCTTTTCCCCGAGGGACAGCTGAGCAGTTCTGAGGAAGTTGCTCTTACTGGCGAACCTCCTAAATGACTTAGTCAGGAGTGCCAGGGACTCATCAAAATCTGTTAAATCAGATTCTGGAATGTCCTCAGAGATAGAAGAATCTATCTCCGTGATAACAACGGGAGCAAGAGAAGAAACAAAAGGAGTAGAAGAAGTTTCAACTGAAGAATTCTCAGAGATCAAAGCCAAAGGAGAGCTTTTCATTTCCCTAGACCGTTTTACAAGATTCCTCTTCAGTTGAAGAAATTGCTCATGGTTAAGCAAAATCCCGTATAAAGTAGAAAGAGAAAGAGCGGACATGTCATTTGACATCTTGAGACATATGGAAAAGGTGTCCGAAGACTAAGGAAGGCATTCTAGAAACTTGGTTAAAGTTTCAGAATTAGAATATTCTCTACCGACAGCCCTAAGATCAATAAGAAGGCAGTTAAATCTCTGATGTATTTCAGACAGCGTCTCAAACTTTCCACAGAGAAAGCTTTAATATTGTCTTACTAGGTTGATCTTTCTAGTCTCTTGAACCTGAGTGGTTACTTCATATTGGACACAAAGTGTGTCCCACATGGATTTAGAAGTTTTGAGTTTCATCACTGAGTGATAAATCTCATCAGCAAGAGACATAGCTATTATAGATCGAGTACGCGTGTCTATAGCTATTTTCTTCTTATCCTCATCGCTCCATTGATGTGGGATCTTTGGAATCTGTCATTCATGAATCGCGGCAGTCGTAGCTGTTGCTGGAACAGCCGGAGCAATAACAAAWGGAATATATGGTCCATTTTATATATAATGTGGAATTTCAGGATCCACACCTTCCAGAAAGAGGGACATACGGTTTTTCAAAGACAAAAGTTGTCACGGACAAACCGGGGAGGTTTGGCAAGAGAGCCATTATCTTGTGTGTGTGTGTTTGTAATTTGTAAAGCCATTTGTAAGCAGTAAAGTTATCTAAGAAAGATGATAAACAAGTCCAGAAAACAACTAAACCGATAGATAGAGAGAAAACACCGCTCTAATACCACTTGTTGGTCCCTTGAGGGTCTACAAGAATAGTAAAATAGTTTGTGGAAGGGGGGGGGATGAATACAAACACAATATTTTCAAAACTAAAATAT
The DNA here is from genome assembly GCF_001531365.2 of Cynara cardunculus var. scolymus. Taxonomy (NCBI): domain Eukaryota; kingdom Viridiplantae; phylum Streptophyta; class Magnoliopsida; order Asterales; family Asteraceae; genus Cynara; species Cynara cardunculus. The sequence continues at coordinate 88,698 of NW_020200957.1, forward strand.
ATATTGATAAAGAAGATCAATACAGATTTTACAAAATTGTTTGCAGAAAGATAAGGTGATAAAAACATATCTAAACAATCTTTAGTCACACACTAAGTCTTAGCAAATACAAGAAAAGAAATGCTCTAGAGAAGATCTTTTACTTAAGCAAGAAAATGCTTGAAGTAAGAATTAGGGTTAGAGAGTGAGTTTCGCACACTCTGCATGGAGAAGAAACACTTCTATTTATACTTAGTGCATTAAATGTTCATTTAATGCAATATGGTAAGGCTAGAGTGCGTGTCAAGCCTTAAGAGGAAGGCTTGTCCTTTGCTACAGTGAATAGTACAAAAGCACTATTCAAGAGTAGACATCATTACCTAAATTTGGTGGACAATAGAGTCGACTTGTCGGCTCCATACCGTACCAACTTCCATAAGGGTATGGTGTTTGTCATTTGTGTGTATAAGGACAAGACAACAACAATCGTGCGAATCAAGCTTCCTTTGATCGCTGAAAGCTAGAATGACCTGAAGGTCTCTTCATTATTCGCTGAAGCTTGAGCAGTCTTCACACATATGTAGACAGGCTTGTAATTACTGAATACCGCTTCAGATCACGTACTCACTAGTCTTTAATCTTCAGTTTCAGTCTTTGACGTTTGCTGAAGGTTCTTTGGTGTGAGTGTTGTCTTCTTGAAGTATTGCTGTCTCTGATAGATTTAAAATGCAAGTTCTTCGGCGATCACTGAACATACTCAGTGAAGGTCGCTGGAACTGAAAAGACAGAAACATAAATACAATGTATAAGTGAAAATGGATTATTATAAAATCACTGAGAGAGAGGATCAACAGTTTACATAAAGCTTGGGGCACACGTTTGAATTTTATTACAACCTTTCATCCGCAAACTGATGTAACTTCCCTATCTCTAAACTCGATTTCGAAGTCGAAATCTTCTTTTAAGTAGGGGGAGGGGGGGAGGGGAGAATTGTAAGACCCGAGTTTAAAAAAAAACACATTCTCGTTAACTTACCCCAATTGTACCGTAGTTAAAATAATGATCGGTAATTATTAAGGGGTTAAAACCGCCAAACTTTTAAGCTCTTAATATATATATATATATATATATATATATATATACACACACATATATTATATATGTGAGTTAAAAAAAAATTCGTGGCCTGTTTATTCGTTCTTCATCGCCTCATCTCTCTCTATTTTTTTTCTTCTCTCTAAAATATTTCTTAAATCGTTGAAGCAATCGAAGTAACAATTATATATTTGGAATCCACTCTTCTAACCCTTCATAAAGATATAAATTTTATTCACTTTTATTAGAGTGTTTACGTTAGCATTTTTTAGATTGATTTATAAACAATGTTATGTCTAAGTTTACGATTTGTTATTGTTAAATGTATGATATATTTCGTGTTTAGAATGATAGGATTGTTTAAATTGATTAGGAATTAAAAGGGTAGATTATGGTTTCATTATGGTTATATTTGGTATACATGTTTAACCGTACACCTATTGTTCGTTAAAATGCTGAAAAGAGTAAAATTGCATGATTAAGCTTAGGTTAGCGACCATTGAATTTGTTTTACGGTTCAGCATATTGGAACATGTTTATAGCACGTAAATGTAGCGAATCATGGAATTTGGATTATAAAAGTTAGTCGAGAATTGTGGAATCGGATTTTACCGACTATGCAGGTTTGTAATTTGATAATGTACAACTTACAAACTCTAAGTCGGATTAAGCTCATATTTTGCAGTTAGAAATCCCTTAATGTATATTATAACTTTCATGTTGGATCGAAAATCCAGTTATGAGTCTATGTGGCCCGAAACAGTGTGTTTTCGGGGATATTTGCAATGTATTTAGGATTGATCTTGTGATTTGTAATATTCGTATAAAATAGATGAATAATCCAAATGAGGTGATTCCAAAACCATTAGTTTCATTGCATATCATACTATGACTTTCATTTAGATAGTATTTTCTGTATTGATTTCTAAGTGGGGTAAAAATGCTCCCGAAAATGAGGGTCAAAAGCTGTTAAAGTCGAAWCGGAATTATATAAAGCTAAGTGTTGAGTCGATTTCTTAATGCATATCTGGCTGTCCTGTTTGAAGTTTAAGTTGTTTATAAACATGTGGGACCTAAGTAGTTTACTAGTAGAATTAGGATATGATCTTACGTTGTTTAAGTAATAACGGATTTGCGCATTCGTTAGGCATGCGAGCAAGTCGAACTTTACCGTGAATCCCGTTTGATCGTGTTTACTTCTGTATTCCGCTAAAGATACGAATTTCGCTTTCTTTGACTCTTGGGCAACTAGTTGTTCTAGTTGACCCTTCGTAACGGTGGTTCACCACTTTGTGATTGATAGCTTAATAGTGGTCAATAAATTACATGTATATATATATATATATAAACTTTTGAATCTTTATCGTAAATACTTGAATCTTTATCGTGAACACTTGATTTTAGTTCGTTGAATTATATGTTTGAATCTTTCAAGTTTATTGAATTGATTATCATATTTTGAAATAGTTTCGAGTTTTATGAAGTACTTTGAAGGTTGACTTTTTATGGACGCCATCTGGGTAGTGGCACATGTTTAGTTTTATTAGTTTTCAGAACAACTCAATTAATGGGCACATTATTTGGGATGCCTTCTATGGCGGCTTTGTAGTCATGGCGTCCTGCAGGTGAACTCGGTCCACAGGGTTAGGCCTAATAGTGGCTTACGTGAACCCACCTTGTAAACTAGGCCGATTTTATTGGCTCCAGGGCGGATGGATCGATCGTAGGATTACCCACATGTGACTCTGGTTAAATTCACGGGCGACTCGGAGTGTGTGCCCGCATGCCGGCTTGATAGTTCGTGTGGTATGGCCACCCCACGAACACTACAGGAATTGATAGATTGTGTTTATATGATGTTTTGAAATGAGAACTGTGAAACGTCTTGATTTATATGAATTCAGTTTAATTAATTTTTAAGTCTTCCGCTTTATTATCGATGTTACGTATTATTATTTCAAGTTTATATTACAATCTGTTCACTGAGCCCCGTGATCAGCCGTGTTCTTGTTTTCTGACACGACATGGTCCAAGTGATACTGATAAGAGAGGGGACTTGAGATCGAGTGTTTGACTTTTTGGAGTTTGTAAACTCGTTGGTAGATGTATAATATTCTAAGCTTATAAATAGTTGTTAGAATGTAATATTTTGGATTGTAAAGCATGTTTTAGAAGTTAATCTATGTTCGGAGTTTATTAGTAGCTCTGGGATGTTTGTGTCTTTGAATTAAGTCCCGTTAGTGACACCATCCGTTCCGGACCACGAGGACGGGGGATGTTACAATTTCCCCATATAAGGGAATCTCATTCGGATGAATCAAGCATCAACAAATGAAGGTAACCACCTATATAAACCAAATTCATACACAACCCTCTCATCACACATACACATTCACAAGATTCCCTACTCTCCTCCATTATTACACCATCTCCATCAACAATCTCATCATCACCTAGATTCTCCAACTTTTCTCTTCCTACCAACAAATTCATACAGTGAAAAATAAACTCCTACAATAATGATCTAGCTACCTTCATCATCTTCATCCTCCATCACCAGGTTCATCATCCTTCTTCAATTTCAAGATTGATAAAGATTTTAGCCTATGTAAGTTTTCTGTGTCTTTTCTTTAAGTTTTGTATTAGTAGTTAAGGGGTTTTCCCGAAAGGGAAATCCTTATGGTTATCTTAATGTAATGTTAGATTTGTAACAATCTTCCCTTGTTTTTTGTATAATAATATTTAAATAAAATGTTTATGTTTGATGTATTTTATTTTGTTTATGTTTTTATGTGTTCTTATGTGTTTTTTCTAAAGTGATTTATTGTTGTATAAAAAGTTTATGTTTTATTTTGTCGTGTAAAAAACTTTTATTTTCAAAGAATCAAAACATTAATTTTGTTAATCTCGAGTGACCTGGAGCCTTGATGAAAGGCCGAAGTGAGCCTTCTTGGCATGCATAAGAGCTGCCGGAGAAAGAGGTTACATTAGTAATATTCTTGATTTAATGGTTTTAAAAGTTTGTATTTTTAAAATGTTTGTGTTTGCGTGTTAAAAAATAGATTTCCTGATAAACTCGTACATTACCGGTATTGATCTTGAGTGACCCAGAGCTATAGACTGAGTTAGGGCCGGAGTGAGCCTGTGTTGTTGTCCTTCTTTTCTGCCGGAAAAAAAGATCGTATCAGTTTTATACAAGTTTAAAAAGAAATTTAAAAAAAATATGTTTTTGCATGGATGAAAATTCATGCATTTAACATGTAATATTATTATTGCTTGTGTGTTTTATTATATGTATGTATGTATTGTGTTGTATATAATTATTAGCTTTTGCATGTGTATTTTTTAAGTTTTTTTTAATTTTATCGTTTAAAAAAAATTGTAATTTTATGTGATTTTTATGATTTTGTGTGAAAGTGATTTGCATGCATGCGTTCAAATTAACTTTGTTTTTGTTTTCTTAATTTTATATTTATGTTTTCTAAAGGGAAGATTGCCTACTTTACTAACGTTATATTTCAGAACATCCTCTAAGAAGAGTACCGAGTAAGATTTAAGTTCATTTGTGTCATCAACCTCCTTTACATTTGTCATCTTACTTGTTGTTTATGCTATCTATATAACTGCTTTACAACTGCCTCCCCCCCCCCCCCCCATTTTGGCATCAGAGCATTTCTGTTACAATCTCCTTTTGTGTGTTCRTATAAGTGTTATTTTAGTTAAGTTTTATTTTTTCTTTCCGTGTACCTAAGTTTGCTTATAATTATTTTTTTTATTCCGCCTACTTGGGTAAGTTTAAGTTTTTTGTTGCATAATTATTATTGTGTTTGTTTGATACATATTTATTGTTGTATTAGTTGTCCCTAAAAAACAAAAAATATTTTCTCTTGTGTTGTTTTTTCTATTAGTGTGTTTAAACACAATCTTATCTTTATCTGTAAATTTTATTAATTTTTGTGTTTCTCTATTTTCTATAAAAAAAATTCAAAAAACTGAAAAATAAAAAATTGGTTTATCCTCATGTCAAAAGTTTTAGACGTTTTTTTTCTAAAAATGATCTCTGACGATTATTTAAAAAAGAACTTACCTTCATACACATCCAATTAATTTCTAATAAGACTTGTAAAATTATTTTTCCTAAAGAACTAAAAATGGTTTTAAATGATGAAGAACTTTTTAATTTGGAAGACGAGTTGTATTTGTCAAAACAGATTTCTGCTGAAGAATACATTTTTTATGACAGAGACAAAAATATTAGAGTCGGTTTATTGCATGATACCTTTGCTGCTATTTATACTATTATTGAAAAGACCCTAAATCCAGACTGTAAACGTTGTCTACCTTGTTAATTTAGAAGAAGTTCCATGTGATCATAATTAGCAAAAATACACGGGAACTGATAATATTTCATGTGTTATGTGCAATCTTTTTCCACATAAAAGACTAAGAGCAAAATGCTTAAATTGCCATATCGAAGAGTGCATAAAATGTCTTGAAAAGAAAGATTTAATAAAAATAGAACCACATTATATAAATGTTGCCAAAGAGCTTGATAAACAAGAAATCTGAGCTTTAAGAAAAATAATAGAAAATATTGAAGATATGGTAAAGCTTTTTCAAAAGAAAATAGACTTTTTTGAAAGGGTGGTAAAGGGGAAAGACACCACCATAAACGAAAATAAAGACTTTATTCAACAAGACTATGTGGAAGCTGTTTGCAATTCAGATAATTTGTAATCATTAAATGTAAAATGTAGAATTCGAATTGATGATTTCGTTATCAACTATCTTGCATTGGTTGATTCTGGTTGTTGAAATTGCATCTTAAACAGATCATTGGTTCCTTCTAAATATATTGTCAAATCAGACTTACCAATTGATGCGCAACAAATGGATGGTGAAATTTTTTCTTATAATGAAATGTTGAGACCTAATAGTAAAGTTAGTTTTGAGACCAATTTTGGTTTTAGTATAGAATATATTTTACCTCCTAAAAATACCTTTGTTAGGGTGTTAAACCTTAACAATATTGACTTTATTCTCGGACTAAATTTTTTATTAAAAAACGATGGTAGCGTTACTTTAACTACAGACTTTTTATATTTTCACAAGTATACTTTTTTCACTCCTGCCATCACTACTTATTTTCCTTCAAAGATTGACAAGCATAATACTCCAATTTTTTAAAAACCCTGTGTTGATCCTCTATCTCAGTAATTTGATGATAATCCCTTTTATCTATCGATGTAATTTTGTTTCTGTATTTTCAGTTCCAACGATCATACGCTGAGTATCTTCAGTGATCGCTGAGAAGCTTGTTTTGTAAATCTCAGAGACAAACAATACTTCAAGAAGACAACACTCACACCAAATAACCTTCAGCGAATGTCGAAGACTGAAACTGAAGATTAGAGACTGGCGAGTACGTGATCTAAAGCGGTATTCAGTGATTACGAGCCTATCTACAAATGTG
>NW_020200958.1:0-12051 GCF_001531365.2 Cynara cardunculus var. scolymus
CACGCTACTAGGGGCCCTGTTCTAGAGGGATCCCCTATTGAAAAAGGCGCTCACATGCCAAGCCCAACCAAAGCTAACCTCGCAGACGGCATTCTTCAGTCCTTTGTCGATCGCACAGCCGGGCAACCACCTCATACTCCTACATCCTCTCAAAAGGATGTTGGTTTTACTACAAGTGTCCCATCGCCCAAGGACTTGGCACAAACAAGAGAGGCACCCGTTGCCTCTCCACACATGAGTGACCAACCAGAATATGCTTCAGAAGCATATGTAAGAGTCATTGCGATAGAGGGTCTAGAACGCCCAATGTCCACACTCGATCCCTCTGCCATGTTAGGCTCTGAACCTACAAGGCACGTTATCGATAGAACACCGGTAGGCTCTCCTCACAGAGAAGTCCGAGGATCTGGTGGAAGTCCCCGAGTAGACTACGCAAAATCAGTCGCTGAGGGCGCCTCTCGCTCCGAGGCTACTAGGTCACCATGTGTTGGTGATCTAGGCTCCCAGGATGCCTATGTGACGAAGGGGGAGCTAGAAACCTTCGCCATAGCGGTATTCCAAAAGATGGACGAGTTGAAAAGCTTGTTCATCTTGCGCACAATGATAGAGGATCTCGCCCCCATCACAGAGGCTCTGAAGGAGTTGTCATCCACAACCGCAGAACTCAAGACGACTCTTGCAACCCTTCAGAGCTCTGTCTTTCAAAAAGATGATATCGTAGAAGCCTTTAGTTCTCTGTCACTCAACTCCTCTTCGATCCAGAAGCTAAAGACAGAGCTATCAGAGGTGGCCGCCCAGTTCGCTGCTGACTTCATCTCTGCGGGCTACACAGATTACTCCAAATTCAAAGACGAAATCAAGCAAATGTTTTCTTCTGCAGTCACTTACGGCGTGGACACCAAATCCTCAAGGGCCAACATCAATCATCTAGCAACTCGCAGAGAGCTAGATGCCATGGTTGAAGCCTTAGGGGATACTGTGCGCAAACATATAGACCAACTTCTCAAAGAGGCCCGAGCCTCCAACCAGGCCATAAGAGACTGCACATCACAGCTCGTGAAAAAGGGTGACACCCTTCAAAGCGAAATATTTAGAAGCGTATCAAAGTTGAAATGGTCGACAGAGATTGATATAAATCACGCCTCTGTGCTTACAGAAGAGGTGATCAAAAAAATGAAGAAGGCGGCCACCAAGATTCTGAAAAGATTGGAGAAGGCTCCCCTAGAAACTTACAAGGCAGAAGCCACCAAACACCATGACGATCAAGGAGGTGATGGCCCTGATCGTCATGAGGGGGAGAAGAAAGCTGAGCTAAAGAAGACTTCTGTCAAAAAACTCAAGATAGTGGACTCTATAGCTGCCATGTTCTTAAAAGGCAAAGAAAAGGCACAAGAGCCTAAAGGCAAAGGCAAAGGCAAAGGCAAAGCTGTGGAGGAGACACCACAGAAGGGGTCGTCAAGCTCAGAGACTCCACAACAAATAAATGAAGAGGAGTACAGCGACCCAGCGCTTATTCGAGCATTAAAGGTGTCTCTGGCAGAGGCTCAAGCAAGAAAGGGCAGAGGCCCCATCCCCAAAGCAGGAGAAGGCTCTTCATAAAAATTCCCACAAGTCCAAGGAGAAACGTCCACAGGTACATTCGACGCTCTTCAAGGAACCGTTAAACCTATCCTTGTAGAGGGGTCCACCCAGAGGCCAATACTTGAAGAAGAAGAAGCCAAAGTGCCAGAGTCCGCCACAGTAGGAAGAGTCTCTGAGATCTTTGAATCGATGAGCAGGATTCCCATGCAACAAGTGCGCACAGAGTATGTTACTACTGTGGAGGATATTCTGCTGCGGAGATACTCTGCAGTGGACACAGAGCCCCCCTATGATCCAGAGCTCACATGTATGCCTTCTGCCGCCGCCAAATTTCAATTCTCTCAGCTTAGAAGGCTACGCGAGCAAGTCTTCTCAGAGCACGTGATTATATCACTTGAAACTATTTCTCCAAGAACCTTGCTGAAGAAGACGATGCTCTATGCTCAATACGTTGTGAGGAGGGATGATGGCGACCTTTACACGTTCACGGATGCTGACCTCCACAACCTTTGTGTATTTTATCTTATCTTCTTGCACAAAATTCTCAATAAATACATGGAGAGGAGGTCAAGCTATTCTCTATCACTTAAAAGGCTTATCGAGGTTATGCACGCACAAGTGAAGTATTACAGCCAGAAGGACTTCGAATTAGCGATGAGGTTAGCCCATTCAGATCTAAAGATTACCCCTCCGAACAACAGGCCAGGTTGGATACTTAGGTATCATCCCAACTCCATTGTTCGCAACCTCGTTTTTGGGTTTGTGTTCTTGGACAAAGATCACATCCTAAGGTTCTTTGATCCAATAGAAGCAAACAAGTACTCCACAGAGACCCTTGAGTGGATATTCAAAAGAGTTGGCAGAGGTAAACAAAGGGCATCTAAGGATGGGTGAAGTGTTTAGCATTCTGGAAGCTATCAAAGTACAAATCAACTTCAGAGAACGGATTTTCAATGTCTACAGAACCATCAAGACTGACATGTTATATGTCGTAGACGACTTTCCAAAATATGTTGTGTGATAAACCTCTGTAATAGAATTGGCCTAAGCAACACATTTTTGTAATTCTTTCTTTATGTAATTCTTTTCAAAGGATGAATTTTTATCTCCTCTTGTAATTCTTTCAATTAAGTCATTTCTTGCATTAAATTGTCAATTTTTACTTTTTCATACTTAGGGGGAGATTGTTAGCTCTCATATTTCATTTAATGTAAAAGTATGAAAAAGTATTACTGCAAGTGTTGACAGAAGGGTTCATTCCACCGAAGACCACAGAGGACCAACAACAGAAGATGATCATTCGTACAAGTCAAGATTGACAGAACCTCTGTTGTCTCTCACAGAGGTTCTGGAAAATGGTCCTCTGCTATCAAGAGCTTACAAGTCTAATGCAGCAGAGCCTCTAGGATGGCTCACAGAGGGTCTGCGGGTTTATCTTCTGTGAAGACCACTTCTTACTGTTTTACTTAGGTTAGTTAGTTACACGTGCTTCTCACGTGACTATGTTTGTAATCGACTTTATTTGGACGGCTTGGATCATTTCACTTGTCTAGGTCTTGTCAGAAAAGTCGTTAGGAACTAGTATAAATAGCAGCTAGGTCTTTGTAATTCAGTGTGCTTCCCGTATTGTAATTGTCAATATTTTCAATCAATTGAAAATCATTTGAAGCTATTCTCTCATGTTCTTCATTCATCATCTATGTTCTTGATTGATTTCTTACTCTGTTTGTTCATATATTGTTTTCGCTGCACTATTATTGTCTAAAAGATCATCCAGAGTATTTGATTAATATCATAAGCTAAATCTAAAGGTCCTAACACACCCCATACCACACATTGCATGTAACACATATTTCATACAGAAGAAATACATGTTTATATACCATTCAGGTCCCTTAGTACAAGAATCTATCATTACATAATACAACGTACAAAAATTCAAATACATTTCTTGTACTAATGAACGTTCATCAATCAAAACTAGACATCAAAGACAGTTCTTCATGTAGAAATGCATATAGGAAAATATCACATTTTCCCCTTTCCCTTATCGTCCGTACCTCCTGCAATACATATTTAAATTACTAAACGAGGGTTAGACCGAAAGGTCTAGTGAGTTACCCTATTTATGTTATTGCAAGGTGAAAATCACCAAAATATTTATGAAAAACAACTTTTCATATGTATAACAAATATATGAACAAATAGGGACATATTACGAGTACCTTTCCACTTTTCAAGCTAAGCATTCAGCTATTCAAATCTCATACCTTTGAACCAACCAGGTTTCATATAATGCCAGTTTTAAACCTTTTCTAATCAAACAAGGTTTATTTAAAGTTTCAGGCCAAACCTGTTATTTTCTCCTCAATAACATCCAGACTATGATTTCCAATCAGAACCTTGATCTTAAATCTTTAAATCACAAAGAAATAAAGATTCCAGACCACGGTAGTCTTAAGGGATATAATAGAAAGAGTTATATCATACAACACACATACAAATGCAACCCTTATATCCAAATGTACAACTCTCCTTGATATGCCACCCTTATCCCATGGTACACCTCTCCTTGATATGCCACCCTTATTTCCTCATCAAAACATTTTACAAAAACAATTCCAAATAGACCGCAGTCAATGGAATTATTATCAATCCAAAATCATTTATATCAAATTTTCTATTTTATGATAAAATAACAATTTTATCAATAAAGCACAAGGCATAGTACAAATTCAATCAACTTGGCTTGGCCGGACTTCATCTCCAGTCAAATGTTGGCCGGTTTACCAAATCTGGACAATACATCGCTCAAGGCTTGTCCGATTTTACACTTAGAACAAATTCCATAACTTTTGTCCGGATAACATGTTCGGACAACATATCGTCCAAAGCTTGATCGATTTAAAATAATCCGGTCACCACATGGTCGTATTCATACTTGTCCGTTCAAAATGTTTACCATACTTAACATTCATAAATCGCTCAATGCTTGACCGGTATAGAACTAAACCGCTTAACGCTTGTCCGGTTTAGGGCTTAATCGCCCAACCCTTGTCCGATTTAAGAATAATCCGGACAAGCTTTGTCCCATTTAGACTTAATCCGGTCACCCTTTGTCCGGATAAAACCTTTAAGCAAATAACTGATTTCTTCCAATTAATATGCAACATTCATTAAAACTAGTACAAATTTTATGAAAGAGGTTCAAGAATCACTCACCTTTAAAAATCTTTTTGGAAATAATATTGAACACAACTTGAATCCAATCAAAAGCAATCCCGTCACCACCCCTTCTTCTTAAATCGTACTCTCTTTCAAAAAATGGCAAGAAGAATGTGAAGGAGGTTTAACCTTCCTTTTATACTTTTCTAAAAAAAGATACGGCGGCTAAACCGCCTAGTCATGCATGCGTTCACATGCATACAAACATATATATATATATATATTTATATATATATATTCGTATATATATATATTCGTATATATATATATATTCGTATATATATATATATTCGTATATATATATATATATATTCGTATATATATATATATACACACACTTATTCACACATATCATGCATATATCCATTCATGTACATATACATACGTATGCATAAAATTTCACATTCTAGCATGATCAAATATCAATTTATCATGCTATCAAGAAATCATTTAATCAGATAATCACGTATTTACTACCTCGGGTGATAACCAAGATCCAATTATCACAGATGGAGATTATGATTTCACGTGAGATATATATGACTATGAAAACATGAAGTTGTTCAGATTAAAAAAAAATCTCACTTCCACACACAAATGCATAAAAATCACACCATCTAAAATTAATAAGTAATGAAATACCACGTAGCATATTTTTAGCATCGTTCATGTCTTCTTCCCCTATGAGTTCAAAAACTCCGATATAATCAAATTTACCAAAAAAAAAAAGAAGAAGTTCATGATGATGAATTTTACCCAAAATGCAAAGCAGTCGAGAAATATGAAATTTACCAAAAACAAAAGAAGTCTAACAACCGAAGCAACACGAGCAGATTTCGACGATGGATTTAGGTGCTTGGGCGGCTCCATTTTTCAGGCTGTGGAGGGAATCTACTCCGGCAGAGGGTGTGCCTGCCGTATTTATAAATCGGTTGGTTGGTTGATCAACAAAGGGAGGTTTTATAGGTTTAAGAAAGTGAAGGGATGATAAGACAACCCAGACTTGTAACTACAAGAAGAAAATATACATTGGGGACTTTGTGATAACCGGATCTTGGTTATCACCTAAGGTAATTAATATGTGATTACTTGTTATGTGATTACATGAAAACATGATTAAGTGTTATAATTGATCATGTTGGAGTGTGTGTTTTATGCATAGAAGATATAGGCATAGGGTATTAATGTGTTAGTATGTATACTTGTTATATGCATAAAAATTATATGCATGATCATGTGTACATGCATAAAACATTCTATATGCATGAGTTAAGTTATGCATGCATGAAAAGGGGCTCTTAGTCGTCTTTCTAAATGAGGAAGGGGTATAAAAAGGGGTGAAGGGTTGCATAAGATGGTTTTCTGGTTTTCTTCGGAACCTGAAAGCAAATTAAGGAAAAGAGTTAATCATATTGCTTATTTAACTGGATTCTTGAAGTTGATTTCAAAAGAAAAGTATAAGGTGAGTAACTTGATTCATCTTATTTCATTTTAAGAAGTAATTCATTTGATTTGAATACTGGAATGTGTTAAGAACTACCACCTGAACTTGGTTTTAAATCGGACAAGTGTTTGTCCGGATAGAAGTAAAGCGGACAAAGGTTTGACCGGATTGTAACACCCCAAATCCACACATTGCATATAACACATATTTCATATATAGAATACATGTTCTCCCCACATAGGTCCTTGATACAAGATTCTACAATATAAAATGCACAACTCAAAAATTCCAAAAGCACAAACTCTTGCATCCTATCATCTATTCTTCCAAAAATGGCTAAGCACATAGGGAAGTAATTCACACAATACTCTTTCCCTTATCATTACCTGCACATATAATTTTGGAAACACGAAAATGAGGGTTAGACATGAATGTCTAGTGAGATTCCCTTTTATGTAATGCAGGGTGAAGATCACCAAAACAGTTATTTCAAATCAAACATCTTATGAAGCAAAACTGAAAACATACTGCTTTAGTCCATCGGGCCTCTGGTCTCAAACAACACTTAGAAAATATTTTAGACATTCTTGACCAGAGCCCCTCTGGTATCTGTTACAGAGCTTATGGTTCCTCGACCAGAGCCTCTGGTTTAACTAAACCATATTTTGAATATATTTCCAACAATCAGGACCAGAGCCCCTCTTGTCTCTCTACCAGAGCTTCTGCTCTTCATGACCAGAGCCTCTGGTTGGAATCCAAAACTTCACTAATGTAAATAATCTTTAGATAAACTCTCAATCAAAAGATAACCTTTTTCATAAAACAAGTGATTTATAAAAAGTTCATATTTGACCAGAGCTTCTGGTTCAAAAGACATGCACAACCAGAGCCCCTCTGGTTTCAATGTGAAAGTCAACCAGAGCTCCTCTGGTGTGTTTTTCATAAACAGATTCCAAGTATAAGATTCTTTTCTTAAACATTTAAAATATGATTTTTGTCATGAAAACACTTAGCAAAAGATACAATACCTCTAATACATTTTAATAAAATTTGCCAATCCTTCAAATTAATAACCAAATCCTCTGGTCCAATGATGAGARTCAACCAGAGCCCCTCTGGTTCCTTACGAGGAACAACCAGAGCCTCTCTGATTCCTCATGAAAATAACCATTCTGTTTCAAAACACTTTTAACCAATACCAATGACCATAGGCCAAGTTTTCCCCTTCTCAATAGCATCAATACCATTATATCTAATAAGAAAAATATTTTTGAGTTCTTAAATCACAAAGAAGTAAGGACTCAAATCTATTGTAGTCTCAAAAGACATAATAGCAAGAGCTATAATATTCACATACAATTGCCACCCTTATATCCAAAGGTACACCTCTCCTTGATATGCCACCCTTATCCAAAAAGACACCTCTCTTTGACATGCCACCCTTATCCCAAAAGACACCTCTCCTTGATATGCCACCCTTATTTCTTCTTCAAAATCTATGAACTAGTTCGGATGAAGGACCGCAGTCACAACCATCTTATCGAATCCTCATTCATAGTTTTATCCATAAAAAAAACCTTTTCAAACTCAAGAACAACCTTGTCTTTCAAAGATTTCCAAAACATCAAGGTTTCCTTTAAATCCTTAATACAAGACATCATTTTCAAAAACTGATTTAAAGAAACAAACTCTTCTTTATCTTTCAAACAATAATAGTAACACCTTTAAAACTATCAAAATAATTTTACCATCTTTTCTTCAAAACCAACATCAAAACTCATAACATATAATCTACAATAAAACTCATAGTTTATAAGCAAAGGTGGTTTTAAAAGAAACTCACAGTTTATATTCTACAGTAGTTTAAAACTCACCTTATCAAACAGATTTCCTTAAGACAAACACACAGCAAAAGCTTATTCTTAACACATATTCTTCAAGAACACCTTTCACCGCTGCAAGCTTTCTTTCTCTTTTGAACAGACTTTAATTTGAAATGATAAGATAAAATCTTATCTTTTTACTTCTTTAAATACTCACACCAAAACAGTGAAGATTATTTTAGTTATAAAAGTTAAAGGCGGTGAAAGCTTCCTCCAATAGAAATAATCTTGGGCGGTGGATTTTACATTATAAAATTCATAATATCTTAACCATGAAGATACAATGATTTCACCCGAATATTTAAACGCAATAAAACACCACCTCATGCATGCTTCACACTACATGCATACACGTATGAATTATATATGTCATGCTATCTTTTCACAATATGCATGATATCATATTCACATTTCACATAAATGTTTCATGCATTTTTACTTAAATATGCATATTTCACATAATTCACATAATAAACATGTATAATTACCTCAACCCAGGTTGTCTCAGACCCGGTTATAACACGAATTGGGTATAAATCGGACATAGCATCATCCAATTTAGAGGAAATGGATCATAGTGTTGATCGGATTGATATGTTGGGGGAATTCTATCTTTGAAAATCGGTTAAATATTTTGAACGGAGAAGTAGGTATACGATCAAAGTTTTTCCGATATGTTTATAAACCGAATGGTGTGTTGTCCGGTTTAAATATAAATCGGACAAGGACTTGTGTTGTCCGGATTAGTAAGACGGACAAAGGATCTGAGTTGACCGGATTTGTAAATCTGACAAATAATCCAATGTTGTTCGGAGTAGTTTATCGGCCAAGGCTTGACCGGAGATGAAGTCTGGCCAAGACTATGTTGATCGGATTTGTTATTTGACTAAGGTATTTGACAAAATAAAATATCATTATAATAACTGTGTTTTATGATGATAAAGAATAAGGATTTTTGGTAAAGATGATTTTTGAATTGATGTTCCATTAGGATATTTTTTACTGCGGTCTATTCCAATTGGAATTATTTTTGTGAAATAATTTATGAGGTAATAAGGGTTGCATATGAAGGAGAGGTGTACCATGGGATAAGAGTGACATATCAAGGAGAGGTGTACCATGGGATAAGGGTGGCATATCAAGAAGAGGTGTACAATGGGATAAGGTTGGCCTATCATGGATCCAAGAAAATGTTATAAATGTGGCGAGGCAGGCCATTTGTCGAGAAGTTGCCCGACCAATAGAAGATGCTTTAATTGCAATTCCCTAGATCATATTTGGCCTAATTGTCCATTGTTCAGAACTCCACAATTGACTATGGGGAGTAACGTATCGGGTACTCGGGGAAGACCTACAGATTCTAGAGGAGGCCAAGGAGGGGCACGGGGTCGGTCCTTCCAGATGATAAGGAGTGAGGCAGAGGCCGCACCAGATGTAGTGACAGGTACCTTCCTTCTGAATTCTATACATGCTAAGGTATTATTTGACTCTGGTGCAAAATTTTCATTTGTATCACCATCGTTCGCTCAAGTTGCATGTTTGAATTCTGTGTTACTTGATGACGAATTAGTAGTTGATACTGTTAATAGTCAGGAATCTGTTACTAGTGTAATCAATAACAACATTATTGTTATTGAGAGGTGTGAGCTACCAATTCGATTGTTCCCAATGCCGATGAAAGAGTTTGATGTAGTAGTGGGTATGGATTGGTTGGCAGAGCATCAGGCCAGTATTTTTTGTAATAAGAAAATGATCAGAATCATTTTAGCAGACATAGGAACAGTTGTTATATATGGTGATCATCAGAATCACCGTACTAGTCTTTTGTCTGTGTTGAAAGCCCAAAAGTATATCCGAAAAAAGTGTCAGGTATGTTTAGCATATGTTATTGATGCAAGGAAAGAGAAAGAAAAGCAGGAATTGATTCTGATCGTTAATGAATACCCATAAGTCTTTCCAGAAGATTTTTATGGTGTACCGCCAGACAGAGTTATCGACTTCAGAATTGATCTCTTACCAGGGGCAGCACCAGTAGCCAAGGTGCCTGTGATAACCGGATTCTGGTTATTACACAAGGTATTTATTATGTGAATTAATTATTTATGTGGATACATGCTTACATGGGTTATATATGTGAGTATGTGTATTTTATGCATAAGGATATATGCATAGTATGTAAATATATATATATATATACATATATATGTGTATAAAATATATATGTGAAGTATGTATGCATGAGGTGTATGCATAAGCTTATGTGTGTATGTATGTAAGAAATGTTATGTGTACATGCATGCATGTGGGTGAGGGCCTGGATTGCCGACCTTTCCTGTTTTAGAAAGGTATAAAAGAGAGAGTTTGACCTTCATTTCATTCCCTTGCCATTTTTTAAATCATGAGAGTGATCTTGAAAAGAGTTGTCCGATTATCCAAGAGGAGTTTAGCAATCTTCTTCTTCAAAATCTGAATTTGTGTTTTTAAGGTGAGTGATATCTAAAACCTTTTTGCATAAAGTTTGTTACTGGTTTTACTTGAATGTTGTTTATTATTGGAAAGAAATCAGTATTTTAATTATGGATTTTAATCGGACAAAGGGTGACCGGATTAAGTCTAAATCGGACAAGGTTTGTCTGGATTACTCTTAAACCGGGGAGGAGTTGTCCGATTTAACTCTTAATCGCTTAAGTGTTGTGCGATTTAAGGTGTTAATGAGAATTTTGAAATATGTAAATCGGACAAAGGTTTTGAACGGAGAAGTATGAATACGACCAAGCATTTTGCGGTTTAGCCTTAAATCGCCTAAGGGTCGTGCGAATTAGCTGTAAACCGATCACGTATTGAGCGATTTAGTCTTAAACCGATCATGTGTTGTCCTGATTGTTTTAAATCGGATAGTCATGTGACTTGGCCTTAACTTGATTATGGGTTGTCCGGATTAGTAAATCGGACAAAAAAGACAAGTGTTGTCTGAATTGTATATCCGGATAACTTGTCCGGATAACTTATATTTGATAATTTTAAATGTTTAATATTCTAAGACATTTATGTAATTTTAAAATGTTTATTATTGGGTTTAATTATGGATTTATAAAAGGGTATTTGTTAGCTCTCATATTCATTAATGTAAAAGTATGAAAAAGATTTCTRCAAGTGTTGACAGAAGGGTTCATTCCACAGAAGACCACAGAGGACCAACAACAGAAGATGTTCAATCGTACAAGTCAAGAGTGACAGACCCTCTGTTGTCTATCATAGAGCTTCTGGAAACTGGTCCTCTGGCAACAAAAGCTTACAAGTCAAATACAGCAGAGCCTCTAGAATAGCTCACAGAGGGTCTGCGGGTTTATCTTCTATGGAGAACCTCTTCTTACTGTTTTACTTCGGTTGTTAGCTGCCGTTAGGAACTAGTATAAATAGCAGCTAGGTCTTTGTAATTCAGGGTGCTTCCGAATTGTAATCGTCTAATTTTTCAATCAATTGAAAAACCTTTGAAGCTATTCTCTCGTGTTCTTCATATTCATCAATTGTGTGTTCTTGATTAATTACTCTGTTTGTTCTTATACTGTTTCCGCTGCACTGTTATTGTTCTTAAAGATCATCTAGAATATTTGGTTAATATCAAAACTGAGTTTACAGGTCCTAACAATTGGTATCAGAGCTAGAATCGAATTCTTATTTGATTAATTTTGTTCTTGGTATTAATCTGCATTTGTTCTAAGAACACCAGTCTTCTTCTTCAGGTTACCTTGTTTTACTCTATTTTATCAGTTTCATCTTATTCCTATTTTTTCTTCTTCTTTCTATGGCGAAYCTGGCCAATACATCATTCATGAGCACTGGTTCGCAATCAAAACCTCCTACACTCATTCGTGAGGAGTATCCTCAATGGAAAGTGCGAATGGTTAATTTTCTGGA
>NW_020200958.1:13717-15546 GCF_001531365.2 Cynara cardunculus var. scolymus
TTGATGGAGAGCTTAAAATTAAACAATTTCAAGAGGCTCAAAATAATTACCAAAAGATTAAAGTTAATTTTGGGCAAAAGAGGTCTAGGTTTCTCAGAATTTGATAACAAACCTGGTTTTAAATCAAACAAACTCTTGAGAGTACCTTTAGATCCTCAAATAATTTGAAAGTAAAATTTCTAAAACTAAGCCCATTTTCAAAAGGAGAAGGCTGTTGGTTGATCCAGACACAAAACCATGCTTATCAATGGAAAATATTGCCTATGAAGACTATATTGATTCCTTCTCACCTTCTGCAAAGAAGGATTCCATTCCAAGGAGGTTTATGAGACAGGGTCATATAGGAATTTTCAAGTTTGGACAACCAAATTCACAAGAAAACTATGCTTTTGGTCAGCCTCTTGAAAGAAAATTGTCCTCAGAGGCTTTGGAATTCTTTCCAAAATATATCACAGAGCCTTTTGCAAATGAGATTGTTCTTGAAAAGGTTTTTGTCAAAGAGCTCTCTGGAAAAGCAATGTCTAAGCATGAATATGCCTCAAATCTTGAAGTTAGTACTACACAAGTTGTAGAAACTGCTATTGATCTTGAGAAAGGAAWGAAAGAAATTCGAAAACAAAGTAATTCTCAACGCTCTGTCTCTGCAACTCAAAAACCTATTTATACTTGGCAGCAATTGAAAAAATGCCCTATGACTAATACTGCTTCTGTCTCAATGATTGCAGGAAAACCAAAGGGGGAACCAATACAGAAGAATTTTAAAAAGGATTTCAAAACAGAGCCTAGAATAGGAAAGGAATCTTGTAATGAGAAGCCCATACCTAAGAAGGGCTGTAAAAACAAAATCTCTGTACCCTTCTTTGAGAAGTTTAATGAAAAGTTTAAACAAGCTTCTTGTGATGTCTCCTTCGATGAATGTTTCAATTTCATGCATACTCTATCCACTCACATTCACCACTCTTCTTGTTTAGTCTCTCCCCCCAAGAGTAATGATTCTGGGGTGAATAAGAGACAAGTCGACAATTCTTCTTCCAAGGAAAATAAGGCCAAACCAAAGGATGCTACGACATACCTCAAAAATTCTAATGCTAAAGGACCCAATTGGAAGTGGGTACCTAAAATAAACGTTGTATAATTGCAGAAGCAGCAACATGTGTCTACTTGGGTTGTTGACTCAGGTTGCTCAAGGCACATGACTGGTACATTAGAGCTTCTGTCCTCTTATTTAAAGCAAGAAGGAGGCTCTGTAGCCTTTGGTGGAAAACAGAAGGGGAAGATATAAGGCTACAGGATGATTGTGAAGGGAGAGATAAAGATGAACCAAGTCTCGTACATGGATGGACTCAAACACAACTTAATAAGTGTTAGCCAACTATGTGACAATGGTCTAGATGTGCTCTTCAAGGTCAAGCACTGCATAATTTACAAAGCAGATACATTGATAGAGGTAATGAGAGCCAACAGAAGAGGAGACTTGTACCTTTTGTGCTTTGATTCGTTAGAAGCCAAAGAAGAAGTAAGTATGGTGTCCTCTGTGAAGAACGAAGAAGCTTGGCTCTGGCATACGAGGTTCTGTCATCTAAATTTTCATACTCTTGACAAACTGSTTAGGCTAAGTTTAGTCATTTCTTGCATTCAATTTTAAATTTTTACTTTTTCATACTTAGGGGGAGATTGTTAGCTCTCATATTCATTAATGTAAAAGTATGAAAAAGATTTCTGCAAGTGTTGACAGAAGGGTTCATTCCATAGAAGACCACAGAGAACCAACAACAGAAGATGTTCAATCGTACAAGTCAAGAGTGACAGAACCTCTGTTGTCTATCACA
>NW_020200958.1:17672-23597 GCF_001531365.2 Cynara cardunculus var. scolymus
AAGAAATCTCAAGTTCCCTATGTACTAATCAATCTCTTAAAGAGATTCCAAGTTCTTCACGCTCTTTAGGTTAGGGTACTTCGAAGTGATAATGGCACAGAATTCAAGAATTCTGTGATAGAAGAGTACCTAGCATCTGTTGGCATAACTTATAACTTCTCAGCCCCAAGGACTCCGCAATAGAATGGAGTAGTAGAGAGGAAGAACAGGACGCTTGTTGAAGCTGCCAGAACGATGTTGAATGCCTCTGGGCTACCACTATCTTTTTGGGCAAAAGCTGTCTCTGCCGCTTGCTACACACAGAACAGGTCCTTGGTGGTAAAGCGTTTTGAGAAGACCTCCTATCAACTTCTTCATAATAGAAGGCTAAACATCAAGTTCTTTCATGTGTTTGGTTGTAAATGCTTCGTGCTTAATGACAGAGAGTCTGTAGGAAAGTTTGAGCCCAAGGGGGATGATRCAATCTTTATTGGCTATGCATGGGACACTGCTGCATACAGAGCCTACATTCCCAGAACTCAAACTGTGGTCCTTAGCACAAATGTCAAATTTGATGATTCTTTTCAAGTGACAAAGGACAAGTTCACAGAAGAGTTGAAAATTCAGGCAGACAAATCTCCAAATGCTACAATTACTCCAGACCTAGAGCAACTTTTTGCAGAGTGGTATGAAGACGTCAAAGAGCCTGAAAGATCCTCTGCAAAAGTTGACCGTCCAGATCAAGCCTCAGGCGACAGTCCCTCCACGACATCAATCACAGAGCAAGCTCCCCCCACTTCATCCTCTGTGACCCCTTCCCCGGAAGCTTCTCCATCAGAAGCTACTCAAATAAATGAAAGTCCTCCAGAATTATCCTCCATCCAAGCTCCAAAACCTGAATCAGACTCTGCATCTCCACCTCAACTTCCAGTTGTTCAAGAAACTATGCCCTCTGTTCAACCACAACATGTCACAAAATGGACCAAGAGCCATCCTCAATCTCAAATCATTGGAGAACCTTCTGCCGGTGTTAAGACGCGAGCCACAACGAATTTCTGCTTATTTAATGGTTTTGTAAGCGAAATTGAACCGAAAACAGTGGCAGAGGCTCTGGCAGATACCTTCTAGGTTGATGCTATGCAAGACGAGCTAGTTCAATTTGACAGAAACCAGGTATGGACTCTTGTACCTCTGCCAACTGGGAAGCTTGCAATTGRCACCAAGTGGGTTTTCCGTAATAAGAAGGATGAGCAAGGGGTGGTGATAAAAATCAAGGCAAGATTAGTTGCTAAAGGGTATTGCCAGGAAGAGGGTATTGACTATGAAGAAACTTTTGCTCCTGTGGCCAGACTAGAAGCTATTCGTATCTTTCTAGAATTTGCTGCTCACAGAGGGTTCAAAGTGATCCAAATAGATGTAAAGTCAGCCTTCTTAAACAGCAAACTCAAGGAAGAGGTATATGTCAATAAACCCCCAAGGTTCGAAAGTGAGAGGTATCCAAACTACGTCTATTTCTTGGACAAGGCTCTGTATGGTCTCAAGCAGGCTCCCAGAGCATGGTATGATCGCTTATCCATCTTTCTTACTTCCAATGGGTTTCACAGAGGTACGACAGATATTACTTTCTTCTATAAGAAAAAGAATGATGATATCTTGCTTGTACAAATTTACGTTGATGACATTATCTTTGGTGCAACTAATGTTTCTATGTGCAAAGAATTTGAGTTCTTGAGGAGCTCTGGTTGTACCTTGCAAGGAACCAGAGGGGCTTTGATTGGCCCTCATAATGGAACTAGAGGATTCTAGATGTTGATTTGAAAAGTATGCAAGTCTTTCTTTAATTATTAGTTTAAACAAAAGCTCTATATCTTTTAGAAACAAGCTCTGTGTTAGATTTATAGTTTTAAAATAATATTTCAAAGAATTTTTATACTTAGAATCTTTTTATGAAAAACAGACCAGAGGGGCTCTGGTTGGCCTTCACGGGTGAACCAGAACCTCTAGTTAGTCTTGGATGGAAGCCAGAAGCTCTGGATAGTAGAACTAGAGGCTCTGGTCCTTCATGACATTTTTAAAATATGATTTAAATTCTTGGAAAAAGCACTGGTGCTAGAATCAGAATCTGAAGATGAAACATCTGAATCAGATGATGAAATCAAAGCCTTTGCCAAATCTCTGGCCTTGATTACAAAGCAGTTCCAGAAAAAGTTCATCAAGAAACCCTATGAACGAAGAGAGTTCAAGAGGGAGAAGTACCAACCATCCTATAAAAGGAAGCGATTTAAATTCCATCAGAGGGAAGACAGAAGAGATGGAAGAGAAGAGAGAGAAGAAAGAAGAGAAGATAGAAGAGAGGAGAAGAAAGAGGACAGAGATGGAAGGAAAAATGACCTCCGTCGTTTCAGGTGCGGAAAAATCGGTCATTTTTCCAAAGAATGCAGAGGATGACTGGTAAAGGATGTTGACTACTACAAGAATAAATACAAGTACAATCCTAGAGAGCGAACCCTGATGGCTGAGAAAGAAAACTGGGTGTCTGATTCTTCATCCGATGAAGTAGACAAATCACTCATATGTCTAATGGCCACGTCCGATGCGGAATCTGCCTCCAACTCTGATGATCAATGATGTAAGTCTACTTCCAATGAAACCAACTCTGCTCCATCTGAGTTAGAGTTAAGGGTGATAAAACTTTAAGAGGATTTCTTTAAATTAAAATAGAAATTAAGCTTTGAGAAATCTGAAAGACTTAAAGCTGAAAAAGAAGTTAGTTTCTACAAAAGAGAAACTAATCTTCTAACCGAAGAAAAAGATAATCTCATTAAAGAAAAGACTCGCATCACCGCTCTTAAAAAATCAGAGGAAAAAAACTTCTGGAAATAAACAAGCAAGTAACCAAAGACTTAGAATAGAAGACTAAGGCCTTAAAAGAATCCGAGGCAGAGAGACTAAACTCAGTTGCTCTTAAATATTTCTTTCAAAAGGAAAGGAAGATTCTTCAGTAGAAGCTTCAAACCAATGAACTTCTGATGAAGAAATACAAAGATACCCAACATGTTTATGAAAAATTAAATGGTCAAACAGACACTCAAGGGATTGGATTCAATGAATTGGACTTCTTCATCGAACAAAGAAATCCACCCTTGAATCCACATTCAAACTTGGATGCGTTCAAAAACCCGACTTTTTCCCAAAACCAAAAGCAAATTTTAAAATAGTTAAAGTCGATGGAAAAATTATCGTTTCAAGACAGGGTTTTGAAAATGTGGTGTACGAGAGCAGTACATGTAAGAATACTGATGAAAGGAATGACACCTCTAAATCAGAGACCGATGGAAACCCTATGGTCAAACCAGTGTCTATGGGTGTCAATTCAACTTCATCAGCAAGTACTGTTGATGAAAAGAAGAGTCCTAATGAGGAACCATCAGCTGATGAGTCGATGAACCATCCGGATAAAACCGAATGTTCAACTAAGTCAGAACCGATGGAACCTCAAACATATTACTTTGAAGCATCAACCTCCAAACCCACACCACCCACAAACATCCATGTTAATTTTGATTTCGAGAAATCAGCGAGCGACTTTCTCGATTCCGAATCTGAAGAGGAAACAGTATGTGAATCACCAATAATCATTAAGGATAAAAATCCTAAAAACTTCAAATCCTCAATGAATACTGATGTTCCACCATCGATGAAATCTTCGGACAAAGGAAAGTGAAAGCTGAGAAATAGCAACTCTGCCAAAGATAACTCACAAGGCCCTAGTACACCCGTTAAGTTCATTATGTTTACTCGTGAGGAAAACTAGAAGTAGCCTGCCTCTGATAAAGCTAACCACCACTTTTCCTCTCATTCAGCTGAAGAAAAGTAGACCTTCCTCAGGAGAAAAGATGTAAAGCCAAAGACCTCTTCAAATAAAAAACCTGAACTAGATAGGAAGTTT
This sequence comes from Cynara cardunculus var. scolymus, assembly GCF_001531365.2. Taxonomy (NCBI): domain Eukaryota; kingdom Viridiplantae; phylum Streptophyta; class Magnoliopsida; order Asterales; family Asteraceae; genus Cynara; species Cynara cardunculus. The sequence continues at coordinate 21,601 of NW_020200958.1, forward strand.
GTAAAAACAACCGATGTTAGGACAGGATTTACATTTCCTGCATTTACTTCTTCGTTTCCATCGAATAAAAGGAATGTTAGACATACATATCCAAAGCATCTTAACTGTCAATGTTTAACTCTTTTACAAAGCCTGAGGAATCACATGTTGACACATAACTACCCATTCTCCCAACACGTTTATCGATACAAAGTTAAACCCAATGAAAACGTGAAGAAGCCCAAATCCAAGGGCAAGGGAAACACTAATAAACCTAAGCCTGCAAAGGCTAAGGGAAAGCAAAAACGAGTGGTACCCCCTACTAACAAACGTGGGCCCATTAAGAAATGGGTACCTAAAATCCCTTAATTTTTCTTGCAGGACCAACATGTGCGACCATGGTACATGGATTCAGGTTGCTCCAGGCACAAGACTGGTGACAAAAGTCAGTTGACCTCCTTCATCGAAAAATCCGGAGGTTCTGTGACATTTAGGGACAACAGCATGGGTACAATCAAGGGATATGGCACTCTCATCAAAGGAAACATCTCCATTAGCAAAGTGGCCTATGTTCAAGGTTTAAAGAACAACCTACTTAGCATAAGCCAGTTCTGCGACAAGGGTCTTGAAGTCAAATTTCGCAAAGGTTTCTGTATCATAGAAACAAAGCCCGGTAACACAATCATCAAGGCAAAGAGAGAAAGAAATATCTATCTTCTAAACTTTGAATCCTCTATGGGACAAGACACCCTCTGTCTTGTGTCTCATAAGAGTGATGAAAATTGGCTCTGGCATCAAAAGTTCTCCCATCTCAAATTTGATGCACTGCGAAAAGTAGCCACACAGAAGATGATCAAGGGAATTTCGGATCTTAAATTTGAAAAAGATCATCTCTGCTCAGCCTGTAAGATGGGAAAGCTAAGACGGGCCTCTCATAAAACTAAGTCCGAAACCTCCTACACCAAGCCCTTGGACATGGTACATATAGACCTCTGTGGGCCTATATCAACTCAAAGTCTCTCTGGAAAGAAGTACATGTTAGTACTGGTTGATGAATACTCCAGATATACCTGGGTTGAAATTGTAAAGAAGAAATCAGATGTTCCAGACCTACTCATTGGAGTGATGAAAAGGCTCCAAGTCCTTCTACAACGAAAACTAATAAAGGTTAGAAGCGACAATGGAACTGAATTCAAAAATGCCAGAATCGATGAAAACCTCATAAGTGAAGGCATTTCACAAAACTTTTCCGCAGCTAGAACTCCACAACAGAATGGAGTGGTGGAGCGAAGGAACAGAACCCTCGTGGAAGCAGCAAGGACCATGATTGCTTCATCGGAGTTACCCATCACATTATGGGCTGAAGCTATTTCCACTGCTTGCTTCACTCAAAACCGATCCATCATCAACAAGAGGCACCAGAAGACACGCTATGAACTCATCAACCAAAGAAGACCAAATATCAAATTTTTTCATGTCTTTGGGTGCAAATGCTTTGTAATAAACGATAGAGAATATCTGATGAAGGGATCTTTCTGGGCTATTCTGACACTGCCAAGGCCTACAGAGTTTACATCAAAAGCACAAAAATCGTCATAGAAAACATCAATGTGTCCTTTGATGATTCCACACCAATGACTTCTGGACACAACAGTTCAGAACTCGGACTTCAAATAAGAGCATCTGATTCATCACTTGTCAATCCCAATGAATCAGAGTTAGCTCAATTATTTGAAGACATCTTCGACGAAGAAGTAATCTCTGGATGTCACACCCCGCTAAAGCGGAAACACGGGATGTTAACAGACAAGCGGGTCATAGCAACAGTTTATAAATAACACCATTACAAGTTTCAAAACAAAACGATTAATCGATATAACGAGAGTTAGAACAATACACAACGTTCATATTTACATCAAAAACTTGACTTAATCAATCTTGGCCCAGGTATGCTCCTTTAAAACCAATCACTTACTCAGAACCTGAAAAACATGGAATAAAAACAAGGTCAACTACAA
>NW_020200958.1:24592-44273 GCF_001531365.2 Cynara cardunculus var. scolymus
CGATTCCAACAAGTTTTCAAAGAAATAAATCCGAATAGAGTTGCATGCAAGACCTATCATCCGAAAATGTGATCAGACCTCACATGCAAGGAATTTTTCCTTCTTTCTTGGAGATTTAAAGAACTTGGGTCACAGATTATCATTCCCAACGAAAACACAAGTGGGTCTTTGATGAATAATCTTTCCTCTTTAAATCCCATAAGTAGCCAAAAACCGAATAGTGAGAAAGATAAAGATTTTCAGACTTTTAAAGGATAATAGAACAACTTTAAAACATATCTGTTCTTGATAAGAGACACGAGCAGGTCTTTAAGATCAGCAAAAGTCTTTAAGTTTTGCTTGAAGATGGAATCGGGACTTAAAAAAAAATATCGACTTTATTTTACGTGAAATACTTCAAGACTAATTGGCATTGCATAAACTAGCTTTGTTAGCTACCCGTCGAGACATGATCTATCGAACTGGTCTTGGGAAATAAACAGGATGATCTCTATTCATCGAAGCTAAAAACTTAGAAGGACTTAGTTCTAAATAAACCTGAAGTCCCAAAGTGACGAATTGTCACACTGGACATGCACAAAATGAAAAAAAAAATCCATCTCCAGAACCGATGAAGAACATGAAGTATCCAATGCTAAAGGAACATCTCTTAATGAAACTCATGTTACTTCATCTTCTACTTCTTCTGTGTCTTCAGATGAAGATCAAGAACTAGAGTCTAACTCTTGAGATGATCTCTTCGAGGGGGAGCAAGCAGTCCCATCAGCCGATGAGGAACTGCATCCTGCTGCTCCAGAACCACAATCAAGCACCAAATGGACAAAAGATCACCCACACCACCAAATCATTGGTGATCCAACATCTGGTGTCAAAACGAGATCTGCCACTACCAATGAATGCCTCTTCGCCAACTTTCTTAGCATGATAGAACCAAAGAAATTTTCTAAAGCCCTTCAAGACCCAAACTGGATAGACTCGATGCAAGAAGAACTACTCCAGTTTGAAAGAAACAAAGTATGGTCCCTTATGCCTCTACCCAAAGGGAAGACGGCCAAAGGAACCAAATGGGTTTTCCGAAACAAGAAGGACGAAGATGGCATAGTCATAAGGAACAAAGCCAGGCTTGTTGCCAAGGGCTACTTCCAGGAAGAAGGGATTGACTACGATGAAACATTTGCTCCCGCTGCAAGACTTGAGGCCATCCGGATATTCCTAGCCTATGCAGCTCACAAAGGCTTCAAAGTTTATCAGATGGATGTCAAGTCTGCCTTCCTAAACGGCATACTTCAAGAAGAAGTATACGTGCAGCAGCCCCCCGAGTTTGAAGATCCAAAACATCCAGATTATGTCTACTTTCTGGACAAAGATCTCTATGGGCTGAAGCAAGCACCCAGGGCCTGGTATGAAACACTATCCACCTTTCTCATCAACAATGGTTTCGAAAAAGGTACAATAGACACAACCCTCTTTCTCAAAAAGCACAGAGGTGATATCTTACTTGTTCAAATATATGTGGACGTCATTATATTTGGTTCTACAAATTCAAAACATTGCAAAAAATTCTCGGAGTTGATGAAAAGCAAATTTGAGATGAGCATGATGGGAGAACTAAGTTTCTTCCTTGGTCTTCAAAATAAAAAAACTTTAGAAGGAATTTTCATTAATCAGTCAAAATATGTGACTGACCTTCTGAAGAAATATTCTCTCTCAAATTCATCATCGATGAGAACACCTATGGCTACAGAAGCTAAGTTATTTGCTGATCCATCAGGAAAAACTGTGGATGTAACAACCTATAGAGGCATGATCAGATCACTCCTGTATCTAACTGCTAGTAGACCAGACATTATGTTTGCTACATGTCTTTGTGCAAGATATCAATCAAATCCTAAAGAATCTCATCTCTCTGCAGTCAAGGGGATCTTTAGATACCTCAAGGGAACTCCTTCATTGGGTCTCTGGTATCCAAAGAACTCTGGCTTTGATCTAATAGCCTACACAGATGCAGATCATGCAGGTTGCAAGCTTGATAGAAAGAGCACGTCTGGAAGCTGTCAACTCTTGGGGGACAAGCTGGTAAGTTGGATATCCAGAAAATAAAATTGTGTCTCAACCTCTACAGCAGAAGCAGAATATGTTGCTGCTGCTAGTTGTTGTTCACAAGTTCTCTGGATGAAGACTCAGCTTAAGGACTATCAATTCCATTATGACAAAATTCCTATCCTCTGTGACTCCAAGAGTGCCATAGCAATCTCTGCAAACCCAGTGCAACATTCCAAGACCCAGCACATCGATGTAAGATACCATTTTCTGAAAGACAATGTTGAAAAAGATAATATAGAAATGTACTTTGTTCCCACTGAGATTCAACTTGCTGACATTTTTACAAAAGCTCTTGATGAGAAATGATTTTTATTCCTAGTCAGCAAGATGGGTATGCTGAATCTCACCACTTAAAGGCAATAAATATTGCAAAATCAGAGATTCTCAATATCTCATGGTTACGCCTACAAGTGATACATAGCAAGAAGCCATAATCAATAAGTACTCCAAACCAGCGTCACTGGTTCTAGAGACCAGAGCCTCTGCCATGAAGAAATCTTTTAATATGGCTTAAAGTTTTTCATCGCCTTTGGACCCCGAGACCTCTGGTCCAAAGTGAATACTTAGCTTTTATTCACTAAGTATTGCCTTCACAACCAGAGCCTCTGGTTCTATAGACCAGAGTCTCTGGATTCTCATCCTTTGAGACTAGAGCCCTTTTAGGACTCCATCACATTTAATTTTTTTTGTAACCAGAGCCTCTGGTTCTAAAGACCAGAGCCTGTAGTTTCCAAGTCCTTTGCAACCAGAGACATCTGGTTTCCAAATAAGACTTGGAATGATATATTCCCCTATCATTCATCTTCATATAATCTCTAAGACCACCAGAGCCTCTGGTTCTAAAGACTAGAGCCTCTGGATTCGTACTCTTTGTAACTAGAGCCCCTCTAGACCCAAAGAGTCCCCCTTCCCCCCCTTTCTCACTCATGCACTTAACCATTTTTTTCATACTTCAATTCATCACCTTTGCAACCTGAGCCTCTAGATTCAAAGCCTTTGGAACCAGAGCCCCTCTGGTCTCAAAGGCTCATCCATTATACTCTTTCTCATACACTCAACAATTCTCTCATACTTCTTTTTCCTCGCCTTTGCATCCAGAGGCTCTGGAGCCTCTGGTTCTAAAGACCAGAGCCTCTGGTTCTAAAGACCAGAGCCTCTGGATTCATAGTCTTTGGAACCAGAGCTCTCTGGTCTCTAAGACCCATTCATATGCACATCCTTTTGCACACTTAGTCATTTAATACCTTTCTTTCATCATCCTTCAAAACCAGAGCCTCTGGTCACTTCAATCATCCTTATTAATGGTTATAGGGGAGTTTTTTTTTAAACTCAACCAATACACTTACATCATTTGAGGGGGAGCTATTCATTCATCATGCATATCCATTGCATAAATATGCATTTTTTTACACCAGAGCCTCTAGTTCTACTATCCAGAGCCTCTAGACATCTAAATGCTACATAATAAACCAAGTATCTAACCAGAGCCCCTCTGGTCCTACAAAATGGATTGCCCATGCTTAAACAGAGCCTATGGTTTGTCATCCAAAGCCTCTATCATGCAACCCAACATTTCATCGATGAATTCCTTCATCGATGTTCAACCAGAGCTCCTCTAGTTCTCCATCAAAAGGGTTATGTGAAACCAGAACTCCTCTGGTTCCATGACAAAATCTCTTTCATCCATAAACCCATCAAAATTGAAATTATTCTAAAGATTATACAAAATTGCAGCTTTTGTGACTAAAAACTATACAACATGGGTTTTTAGAAAACCAAAACTTCGTAATTCGTATTAATCTTACAATTAGATGGGTTTTTAAATTTGAATTGTTTTTGGATTAATATTTAATGAGATATTATTTGGAATATATTCTTATTTCAAATAATCCATACGTCATCCTCACGCGCGCCTGACACCATATATAGCCTGTTCCCCCATGAACCGTTTCAAATTACCATTCCCTAACCCTGCCTTGACACATGTCCTCCAACATTAATGGCACGTACGATCAAGACGGCTCACGATCTCCATATCAAATCACCTTTTACCCAACCGACTCCCATTGTCATGATTATTTAAATATAATAATCAAGAAAACCGTTCCCTCTTCTACACCCCCCACACCACCCTTCCCTCCTCCCTACCAATAAATACCCTTGTTCTACCTCCATTTACTCTTTACGATTCCCAAAACCTGCAAATAGCCTTTGACGAATGAACTTACCTGCAACTTCCTACGCAATGGCTTCCTCCGCATCACACGAGTCCAAGAACAATGACAGCCACGTTCAATCCACCGGTGCCAAAAGCCGCACCATCGAATTCCTCCCAATGAAGCCCAACAACCACGCCATTGAACTGCGAAACATCCTCTTCGACGACAAGTTTGCCGTCATGATCGAGTTCTTCAAGAACTGCATTCTTCCCCCTGCACTGACTCTCACTGACACCAGCGTACCACTAAAGTACGTTCAACAGTATTGGCAGACCTGGGAATTCGATCCTGAAAGCCATGGGATAATGGGGGACATTGACACCCCAAACGACATGATTTCTCGCTCAAAATCTCGTGGAAAAAAGTATCCCGAGTACTATGCATTCCCACTCGACGAGAACTCGGCATCGACCAATATGCCGAGCCACCCACCACTTCCGACATCCTCCGGTTCATCCAAATGCAAGGTTACAATCGTGACCTACGCAATGCCTCCGACTTCAAAAGGCAACATTTACCGCTGATGTGGAACATGTTCTTCTCCATCTTGAACAGGGCCCTCACCTGCAAACTGGGGTTGATGGACCAAGGCAACATCAACATCATGACCATCATGTACGGACTTTTCTTCAACATCCCTCTCGACTACGCTTTTCTCATATACAATGAGATCCACACGGCCGTAGTCAATTAAAGCAAGCCCCAGGCGACCGGCAAGCCCCTTACCTCTGTTCTGTTTCCTTGTTTCCTCTATCTATTCATAGGGGATGCGATGAGGAAACATGGTCTCCCGACCGAAGAACCATTCACCCCCGTCTTCAAAATGCACGGCCATCGACCCACTCTATCGAAGGAAGGATACACCACCAACAGACCCATCTCCAGGGCCATGCTGAGTGTCATTCCAAAGACATCTGAGATACGCAGAACCTACAAACGGTCTCTGCTGTCCCAAGAACCAAGGGCAGCTACCCCAGAGCGAATAGAGCCGTCCCCAGAAACAAGCGAGGGAGCACAAGAGGCATCTTCATTGGATGATGAAGATGATGAGGATGATGACACTCCTCGTGCATCCCTCGGCCCTACTCAAATAGTCCCCCCTCCCTCTTCCCAAAGGGCAACCACCACATCTACCCCTGGCGATCAAGGCCAAAGGGGTATTGAACAAGGACGGCCCAGTCTAACCCCAACCCAAACCAACCATCCATAGGCCGTTCTTCGGGCCTCTGGAGATGACTTATCTGAGGAACCACAACACCCATCACCCCTCTCCCAACAGAGAGACGATGCAGAAATAAGAGCCTCATCGCCTCAAGCCTCGACACAACCAACCACACACCAAGAAGCATGTGTTGCTTCTGCCATTGATGAACTCCAAGATCGTTCAGAGCAATCTTCCTTTCGTGCACCACAACCCCCTTCGATACTTGATCTAGCGAAGGGGAAACACACTTACTTCTCTTACCCGGCCTCTGAAGCCGAGGAAGAAGAAGAAGTTCTCGCAGAATCTGGACATAGCTTCTCACTTTAGGGCTATCAAGGACATGATGGAAGTCCTTCAAGGCCTACGTTTTCACAAGGCATTGAAGGCGCCTCAGAAGCAGAGGCTCAACCTACAGCATTCGTTGCTGCAAGGGTTACCCCCACAGCAGATCTGGTCACAAAGGCTGAGTTCCAAGCCTTTGTTGACTTAGTTCAGCGGTCCTTGGAAGACCTAAAACTCATCATCCAAGGGATTGTTGACAACCCACCATCAATCGATTCCTCCACCCTTCAACAATCCCTTGGCACCTTACAACAGACCCTCACCACCCTTGCCAACCAAACCAGAGACAATACCACCCGTCTCCAAATGCTCCAACAAACCGTAACCCAACACCACAATACCACCCGAAGAAACCAACTCCTCATTCACTCCATCACCACCCTCACAGCCCAGGCAACTACGACCGATGAGACCCTAGCCTCCATTACCACCCAAATAAACACCATCTTCCAAACCCTCAACGCCCTACCAGCCACCATCATCTCCCAAATCTCTCAACCAACCCCACCCCAAACAACTTCATCAATTGATGAAACCCTAGCCTCCCTCACCAGCCAAATGACCACCATCCAAACTACACTGAACCAACTCCCAGCCATCATACTAGCCAACATACCTCAACCTTCACCACCTTCACCTCCTTCTGCAAGCCCATCCTTCGATGAAGCCTTCACTGCAGAGGTGAGACATCTCATTACCAACCTTCCCATTCCTCCATCCACATCCACAACCACCTTCGTGCCACCACAAGCTTCATCATCAATCACGAAATATGCCACAAGTGCCGATCTCAGGGCTCTATCCAAGGCACTTATCTCCTCTTTCAACGAGATAAGTGCCAAGTTCATTCATCGAGCAGCTCAACCAACCAAGGCTCTCACCCAGAGCCTTGCTGACCAACAAAGGTGCACCACCTGTCTCCTTCACACGATGAAGGAGAGCCGAAGACAACATGCCCTGAAGGCGTATCTTGCAACCTTCAGGAATGAGAAAAAGAAGAAGAGGAGCAAAGCTTCATGCTCTAGTAGCCGCCCGCACAAAAAGCCACGACATGAGGATCCAGACCCCGATGGGCAAGGTCTTGGACCTCATGAGGGGGAGAACCAGGCTGTGGCTGCTCAACCGATGGAATCCGCTACACCATCACCACCACCACCACCCCAAACACAACAACAATCTCCACCATCAACCAAAGCAAGGGAACCAGAGGCTCACCCCTCTTAAGATGTACATAATGTACATGTTCCCCTTGCTACCACACCAAAATCCATCGTGTTGAGTTCCTCAATCGATGAAAATCCAACCACCCCACCAACAGAAACCAACCACTTACGATACACAACCATTCATCACCCAACCCGATGAACCTGAGCCAAACCCAAGAAACCATCCTCTTGCCAACCGATACACACCCCCAACCGATACACAACCCACTACCCATACACAACCCCCAACCGATACCCAAACATAACCCATAACCCAAACTCAACTTCCAATCGAACCAACCACGGTGCAAGCGGATATTCCCTCTTCATCAAGGCACCCTCCGCAAAGCATAGTTGATGAAATAATCGAGAACATGGAGTCGCTAAGGAGACGTCCAGAGATACCTCCCAGGGAACCCGTCATGATGGAAAACATCCATCAATATCTATACCACGATCGTGATGAAAGCTTATCTCTCAATCCTCCAGTTCTATCGCCAGAATCCATGGACCTCCTACACCATCGGTTCGTTAGACAGACAACCCAACCACCAAGAGCTGCCTTCTCAAACGATAGGATAAGGATGGTAATGGATATCAAGATGAGGACCTTCGTCAATAGAGCTATTAGATATATCGAGTACATGATGGAGAGAGCTCATGGTCAGGTCAGCGTCTTCAACGACAATGACTTGATCAATCTCAACCCCTACGACTTGATCGACCTTTATGCATTCACAGCTCAGAGACAGGATCAAGGAATAAGATTTGGGATGGCAAACAGAGCGACAGTGAAGACGATGGAGACCCTGGTGAAACATAGAGCCAAGAGTGATTTTCAAATTGCTCTAAGGTTGGGTATCGAAAGACTCTCTTGCACCCCACCGAATGAAGATTTTCCTGCCTTGTAGGAAAAGAGATTTGCCTCTGTTTTAACTAAAACCGAGCTTGGACTTGTGTTCAAGAATGAGTTCGGGGTAAAGAAATTCTTCAGACTAACTGAAGCCTTCAAGTATTCAACTGATACACTTGAGTGGTTTCAGAAGGTTATCAGAGAAAGACTGGGCAGATCTCATGCGCCAAGAGAAGATGGGAATCAACTCATTCATGATATATCGACAGTCCTCAGTTATTGAAGACTGCTCCTGCGCTTTTGGGATATATCTCAAGGTAGATCATGAATGGAGTTCTAAAAAAAAAATTGCCTTATTGAAATGCCTTTTATTTCCAGTACTGTAAGAATTCATCATCCAATGGAAATTTGGAATTTGATATTTTTCTTTAGATTAGTCTCTGTTCTTCAACTCTGTTCACAGATTAGTTGATGTTCTTTCATTACTTAGGGGGAGATTGTTAGACCCCATAATTAATAAGTGTAAAAGTAATGAAGAATGATAAGTGATGAAAAACTAGAAGACCGATGAAGACAATAAGGCATAATTGACTAAGTCTGAAGAACAACGAGAGGATCGATGAACAACCAGAGATTCGATGGAAAGAGCATTTTCATCAGTCCTCTGGTCAACAACATTAGAGTTTTCTTCAGCAATTCAACAAGAGGCATACGATAAAGATATAAAGATAAGGTTGAAACATCATCCCATGAAAGACAGCTGGAGATGACAAATCAACAGCTGGATTTCATGTTTATCTTAATTTATAGCTTATCCATAGTTTAGATAAACTTTATCCATTAGTAGAAGATTAGCTAAATTGTCTCACTAGATAGTTATCATCTAATTAGCCTTCTAGTATAAATAGGTGATTAAGCCTATTGTTAAAGATGTCGCTTTTACGTTTTCATATTGAATAAAGTGAATTTATTGGCAATCAAGATTGTTTTTTGAATGTTCATACATTATTCTTGAGTGTTCATCATTTTGTTCATTAAAACACTATAATTTGGTTATTTTTAACTCGATTATTAGTGTTATTGAGAGATCTGGGATCAACAGGCAAGTATTGCTTGATATCTTTTCTATTAATATTTACAAAGGAATGGTCTAATGATTCAAGAAGTTTTGGTAATAATATTTGTTTCATATTGGGAACGTTGGATCTTTAAGTAGGGGTATTTTATAGAACTGAAGTTCTTGGGTATGTCCCATTTTACATGTTATTGTGAACAGCATCATTTGCTTGTATTGCAAAATATTTCTAAGCAAAGTTACTTTATCATATTTTGGTGTTTATCACCCTGCATTTGCAAGGAAGGGATTTACTCACTAGACCCTTCTGGTCTAACCCTCATTTTCTGTCTTTAATATATGCAATGTAGGAATGACGGGTTCCAAGGATAATAAAGGGAAAGGGAAAATGTGATTATTTTTCTAACCTGTTATCTGCTTTTGAATATCTGCTTTTGATGACTTACTTTGAAGATATATGTTGTATTACATATGTTAGTACAAGATTCGTTTTGGAATTTATTTTTATATGTAGATTTTGTACGTATAAGAATCCTTGTACTAGTGGGACCTCATGTTGTAAATTATATTTCTATGTAATAAAATATGTGCTATATGCAAATGTGGTGTTTGGAGGTGTTACAGAAGTGGTATCAGGGCCTTAGTTTAAGAGATTTAGGTATTCAAAGCATTATACCTAGACTTAAAGTGTCATTTGCATGTTAAGAGTCCCGGACATAATTAGTATCACTAGGAATAAAATATAATGGGTTAAAGAGGGCAGTATGTAAAGTGAATTCAAATTACAAATGGCCAATGTAATTATGAATTTACAGGTACATACCTGTACTCGGACCCCATATTATATTTGGGAATGTGAATACGTTATATTTAATACTAAAATATTTGCAGATGTCTAGTCGATCATGAAGGTTAGAGAGAACTGCCCGCCCTGTATCTGAAGAAAGGGAGGAATCTCCCGTTAATCCACCAACCTATGCTTCAAGAAGTAGAGATCGTGGAAGGGAGAGGGGTAGAGGTCGAGGAAGAAGTCAGATTCCTTAGAGGAGTCAGATCGAGATTCGCCCTGATCAACGAGAATCTATTTCTGGGAATGGTCAACAAGAACAGAGGCAACAACCTGAGTTTATAACAAGAAATGTTTTGGCGGAAGAAATGGGGAAATTGAGAGAAACTCTGATATCCATTATAGGAAAGCCAGCTAGAGTAGAAACCGAGCGAGTTGGAATTTATCCTCCAGCTCCTTCAGCAGGAAGCAACACTCAGGGAGGGGATATAAAGATGTTTCAGACGTATAAACCTCCAACTTTTATAGGGGAAAGAGATCCAGTAAAAGTAATGTGCTGGATAAAAGAGATTGAATCGGTATTCAACACCAGTAGGTGTTCTAAAGAAAATAAGGTTAGATTTGCAATGTCTATGCTTAAATCTAATGCCTTATATTGGTGGGATGTGGAATCCTCAGCACGACCAAATATACTACAAACCATGTCTTGGGAAGAATTTGTGAATAAGTTCAAAACACAATTCTGTCCTACGACAGCAGTAAGACAGATGGAGGAAGATTTTCTGAAACTGGAGCAAGGGAATAGATCTGTACGAGATTATACCGAAAAATTTATCAAGTTTTCCCGATTTGCTGAACATTACATATCTTCTGAATCCCGAAAGATAGAAAGATATATTTGGGGTCTGAAACCTTCTATTCGGGAGTTCGTGATTGCTATAAACCCTGAAACTTTTTCTTTAGCCGTCAATGCTGCCGAAGTTACTGAAAGAAATAAGAATCGGCAAGGTGAAGAGAAATTTGTTTAGAAAGGAAAGTGGGAGGGGTCTTCAGTCTGTTTTCGAAGATCCAAATTTATTAAATCAGATAACCGTGCTCCTAAGCCACCTTCTGTTAGAACCTACCTGCAGTGTCAGCTGATACACCAGGGAAGTTGTCCCTCTTAACCAAAGAGATGTTATCATTATGGGGAGACAGGCCATTTGTCAAGAGATTGCACTACGCCCAAAAGGTGTTTTCAATGCAATTCACCTGACCACATTCGACCAAACTATCCACAATTGAGAGCTCCTCGTCTGTCAATGGGAGGAAATACTTCCAGTAACCATGGAAGGCCTAGTGCACCAAGGGGAGGCCAGAGTGGAGCCAGGGGTAGATCGTTCCAAATGACAAAGAATGAGGCAGAAGCAACCCCATATGTAGTAACATGTACTTTTCTTTTGAATTCTATACATGCTAAGGTGTTGTTTGATTATGGTGCAAAATTTTCATTTGTATAACCATCATTTGCTCAATCTGCATGTTTGAATTTTGTGCTATTAGATGATGAATTACTAGTTGACACTGCTAATAGTCAATAATATGTTACTAAAGTATTCAATAATTGTGTTATTATTATTGAGGGGTGTGAGTTACCAATCCGATTGTTCCCTATGCCGATGAAAGTTTGATATAGTGGTGGGTATGGACTGGTTGGCAAAGCATCAGGCCAATATCGTTTGTAATAAGAAGATGATCAGAACTACTCTGCCAGATCAAGAAACAAATATTATTTATGATGATCGTCAGGGTCATCATACTAGTTTATTATTTGTAATAAACGCCCGAAACTCTATTCGGAAGGGATGCCAGGGGTGTTTAGCATATATGTTCTTGATACAAAGAAAGACAAAAGAAAAGAGGAATTGATTCCAATCGTTAATGAATACCCATAAGTTTTTCTAGAGGATTTGTCTGGGTTACCACCAGATCGAGTCATTGAATTCCGGATTGATCTTATACCTGAGGCAACACAGTGGCCAAGGCACCGTATAGATTGGCTCCTTCAGAATTGAAAGAGTTGGTTACTCAGTTGAAGAATTTGACTGATAAAGGATTCATTAGACCCAGCACTTCACCTTGCGGTGCTCCAGTCTTGTTTGTCAAAAAGAAAGATGGATCTATGCGAATGYGTATAGACTATCGAGAATTGAATAAATTGACCATCAAGAACAAGTATTCTCTGCCAAGGATTGATGACTTGTTTGATCAGCTGGTAGGAGTAAGTTATTTCTCCAAATTTGATTTGAGGTCATGGTATCATCAGCTTAAAGTCAGGGAGGAAGACGTTGCTACAACAGCTTTTCGAACCTGGTACGGGCATCATGAATTTCTAGTTATGCCATTCGGCTTAACTAATGCCCCTGTAGCTTTTATGGATTTAATGAATAGGGTATGTAAAGAATACCTTGATAAATTTGTCATTGAATTTATCGATGATATTCTTATATACTCTAAAACCGAAGAAGAACATGCAGAACATCTTTCCTTGATACTGGAATTGTTGAAAAGAGAAAAGTTGTATGCCAAGCTGTCCAAGTGTGAGTTATGGTTAAGGGAAGTCCAATTCTTGGGTCACGTTATCTCAGAAGCAGGGGTAAAAGTAGATCCAGCAAAAATCGAAGCAATTGATTGGTGGGAAGCTCCAAAGACTCCTTCTGATGTTCAAAGCTTTTTGGGACTGGCAGACTACTACCGTAAGTTCATTCAGGACTTTTCTAAGATAGCCGTACCATTGACCAAGTTGACTCTGAAAAATATTAAATTTCAATGGCAAAAAGAACATCAAGAAGTTTTCAAACTATTAAAGGATCATCTCTGTAGTGTGCCGGTGTTAACCCTACCTGATGGATCTGAAAATTTTGTGGTATACAGTGATGCTTCAAAGTTAGGATTGGGATGTGTTTTGATGCAGAGAGTAAAAGTGATTTCTTATGCGTCAAGACAATTGAAGGATCATGAGAAGTAGTATTCAACTAATGATATGGAGTTAGCTGCAGTGGTATTCGCTCTAAAAATTTGGAGGCATTTTCTTCTGGGAACAAAGTGCCAGATTTATACAGATCACAAGAGTCTACAGCATTTGTTCAACTAGAAAGATTTAAATATGCGACAACGTCGGTGGATTGAACTTGTTAATGATTATAACTGTGAAATCCTTTACCACTCACGAAAACCCAACGTGATAGCTGATGCTTTAAGTAGAAAAGAAAGGAGCGGGACTATTAAATCTGTGGCAATGAGAATAAGTTTAGTCCCTGATATCCATAAAGAAATTCTGAGATGTCAGAAGGAAGCTGTGAAAGAAGATCTTATCAAATCAGAAAGGTTAGATAAGATGATTTCAACCTTGGAACTAAACGACAAAGGGATTATGTGTTTTCAAGGGCGAATTTGGGTACCAAATTTTGGCGATATCCGAAAAGTTATTTTGAAAGAAAGCCATAAGTCCCGATACTCTATTCATTCAGGTATCAATAAGATGTATCGAGATCTAAAATCTTTTTATTGGTGGCCCGGATTGAACAAAGATATAGCTAGATATGTAGAACAGTGTTTAACGTGTCTACAGGTTAAGATCGAACATCAGAAACCATATGGAAGTCTTCAATCTTTGGACATTCCTGTGTGGAAATGGGATCACATTACGATGGATTTCGTCATGAAGTTACCTCGATCTCCAAAGGGGTATGACGCGATTTGGGTAATTGTTGACCGCCTATCCAAGTTAGCACATTTTCTACCTATAAGAGACAATTACTCTTTAGAAGTTGGCTCAGATTTATATCAGAGAAATTATCACTAGGCACGGTGTTCCACTGTCTATTGTTTCTGATAGAGATAACCGTTTCACCTCAAAGTTCTGGGAAAGTTTGCAGAAAGCTCTGGGGTCTGAAATTCGACTAAGTACAACTTATCATCCACAAACAGATGGACAAAGTGAGAGAACTATCCAGACTCTCGAAGATATGTTGAGAAGCTGTATCATTGATTTCGAGGGATCGTGGGAAGATCATTTGCCACTAATAGAGTTTGCATATAACAACAGTTATCATTCCATCATCCAAGCGACACCATATGAAGTATTGTATGGACGTAAATGTAGAACGTCGTTGTGCTGGAACGACGTGGGTGAGAAGCAGTTAACGGGTCCTGAAATTGTTCAAGAAACTTCAGACAAGATTGAACAGATTCGAGAAAGAATCAGAATAGCACAAGATCGCCAGAAAAGTTATGCTGATAATCGTTGAAAGTCGATTGAATTTTGTGTAGGTGATTTTGTGATGTTGAGAGTTTCGCCATGGAAGGGTGTCATCAGATTTGGGAAGAAGGGTAAGCTCAGTCCAAGTTATGTTGGCCGTTCAGAATATGTAAATGAATCGGGCCAGTGGTGTACCAGTTAGAGCTACCAAAAGAACTTAGTCTGATTCACAACACTTTCCATGTAACGAATTTGCGAAAATGTTTAGATGATCTGAGTCTCGCTAGTACCATTACTAGAGGTCAAACTAGACCGTAAATTGAACTTTGTGGAAATGCCAGAAGCCGTAATTGACCAAAAGATTAGAGTGTTAAGAAACAAAGAAATCAGCCTGGTTAAAGTACAGTGGAAGTTTCACAAAGGACCAGAGGCAACTTATTATCTGGAATCAGAAATGAGAGCAGATTATCCATGGCTCTTTAATTTAAGGAATTCCGGGACGAAATTCTTTTGAAGGAGTGGATAATGTGATGACCGAATTTTGGTTATTACCCAAGGTATTTATTATGTGAATTCATTATTTATGTGGATACATGCTTACATGGGTTATATACGTGAGTATGTGTATTTTATACGTAAGGATATATGCATAATATGTAGATATATATATATACATATATATATATATATATGTCTAAAATATATATGAGAAATGTGTATGCATGAGGTGTATGCATAAGCTTATGTGTGTATGTATGTAAGAAATGTTATGTGTACATGCATGCATGTGGGTGAGGGCCTAGATGGCCAACCTTTCCTGTTTTAGAAAAGTATAAAAGGGAGAGTTTGACCTTAATTTCATTCCCTTGTCATTTTTTGAAATCCTGTGAGTGATCTTGAAAAGAGTTGTCCGATTATCCAAGAGGAGTTTAGCAATCTTCTTCTTCAAAATCTGGATTTGTGTTTTTAAGGTGAGTGATTTCTAAAACCTTTTTGCATAAAATTTGTTACTAGTTTTACTTGAATGTTGTTTATAATTGGAAAGAAATCAGTATTTTAATTAAGGATTTTAATCGGACAAAGGGTGACCGGATTAAGTCTAAATCGGACAAGGTTTGTCCGGATTACCCTTAAACCGGGTAGGAGTTGTCCGATTTAACTCTTAATCGCTTAAGTGTTGTGCGATTTAAGGTGTTAGTGAGAATTTTGAAATATGTAAACCGGACAAAGGTTTTGAACGGAGAAGTATGAATACGACCAAGCATTGTGTGGTTTAGACTTAAATCACCTAAGGGTCGTGCGAATTAGCTGTAAACCGATCACGTATTGAGCGGTTTAGTCTTAAACCGATCATGTGTTGTCCGGATTTTTTAAATCAGATAGTCATGTGACTTGGCCTTAACTTGATTATGGGTTGTCCGGATTAGTAAATCGGACAAAAGGGACAAGTGTTGTCCGGATTGTATATCCGGATAACTTGTCCGGATAACTTATATTTGATCATTTTAAGTGTTTAATATTCTAAGACATTTATGTAATTTAAAAATGTTTATTACTGGGTTTAATTATGGATTTATAAAAGGGTATTTTATATCTTTTTAAATAAAAAGATAAGTTCCTACCAAGCGTGGTGACGTAAGTCTGTTTTGGTATGGAATTGGATTTGGGAAAATGCTTCTACCAAGCGTGGTGACATAAGTCTGTTTTGGTATGAAACTATATTTTGGGAAACCTTCCTACCAAGCGTGGTGACGTAAGTCTATTTTGGGGTGAAAGTGGATTTTGTAAAACTGTTTCTACCAAGCGTGGTGACGTAAGTCTGTTTTGGTATGAAACTGGTTTTAAGTGGTAGTTCCCCCAGATGTGGTGACTTTTGACTGTTTTGGCTTGGAACTGGGAATGGGTACTTTCAGACATGGTGAATTATGTCTGTTCTGATACGTAGCCCTGTTTTGATGGAGGAATAAGGGTGGCATATCAAGGAGAGGTGTACTTGGAATAAGGGTGGCATTGTCATATGTGGATAATATTATAACTCTTATTATTGTTACTAATTGGATTTAATAACTTTAAGTCATCATTTTTTTGTGACCTGATGAATTAAAGATATTATTCCTATTAGAAATAATAATTTAGATGTTATTACCTTAAATCCTTTTCTATTAGAAATAATAGTTTGTCATAACAGGCAAGTATTGCCTTAAATCTTTTCTATTAGTATTTACAAAGGAATGGCCTAATGATTCAAGAAGTTTTGGTTATTATATTTGTTTCATTTTCGGAAAGTTGGATCTTTAAGCAGAGGTATTTTATAGAACTAAAGTTCTTAGGCATGTCCTATTTTACATGTTATTGTGAACTGCATCATTTGTTTGTATTGCAAAATGTTTCTAAACAAAGTTACTTTATCATATTTTGGTGTTCATCATCCTGCATTTGCAAGGAAGGTATTTACTCACTAGACCCTTCTGGTCAAACCCTCATTTTCTGTCTTTAAAATATGCGGTGCAGGAATGACGGTGTCCAGGGATAATAAGGGGAAAGGAAAAATGTGATTATTTTTCTAACCTGTTATCTGCTTTTGAAGATCTGCTTTTGATGACTTACTTTGAAGATATATGTTGTATTACATATGTTAGTANATGTGATTATTTTTCTAACCTGTTATCTGCTTTTGAAGATCTGCTTTTGATGACTTACTTTGAAGATATATGTTGTATTACATATGTTAGTACAATATTCGTTTTGGAGTTTATTTTTATATGTAGATTTTGTACATATAAAAATCCTTGTACTAGTGGGACCTCATGTTGTAAATTATATTTCTATGTAATGAAATATGTGTTATATGCAAATGTAGAGTTTTGGGGTGTTACAGCGCCGTACCGATTAGCTCCATCAGAACTGAAAGAATTGGTTGCTCAATTTGAAAGATCTACATGATAAAGGATTTATTCGACCCAGTACTTCACCTTGGGGTGCTCAAGTCTTATTTGTTAAGAAGAAGGATGGATCTATGCGAATGTGTATAGATTATTGTGATAATTGGGTCATGGCTATCACCTGAGGTAACTTATACGTGATTATTTATTATGTGTTTACGTGATAGCATGATAAATTTGTTATATTTGATCATGCTAGTGTGTGAAAATTATGTGCATAATGTAGATGCATGTATGAGATTATGTGTATATGTGGGAGCATATGTATACATGATATATATATATATATATATACACACATGCACGATATGGGAATGCATGGGGTGTGTATGTGTGTGGCCGACTTTCCTATTAAGGAAAGGTATAAAAGGAGGGTCTTTGTGATAACTCGATCTTGGTTATCACCCGAGGTACTAAATACGTGATTATTTGTTACAAAATGTTTATGTGAGGGGGGGAGGCTTTAGCAGCCGACTTTCCTGAAAAGGAAAGTATAAAAAGAGGAGTTAAGCCTCCTTTACATCTTTCTGTCCATTTTTTAATAAATTGAGAGTAAGTGTGTGATTTAGAATAAGAAGAGGTGACCAGATTTGATTCTCAATAGAATTTCAAGAAGGTTGTTTCAAAAGGCTTGATAAGGTGAGTGATTTCTAAACCTTTTTGCATAAAACTTATTACTAGTTTTATTGAATGTTGTCTTTTATTGGAAAGAAATCAGTTATTTTGTTTAAGCGTTTTATACGGACAAAGGGGGACCGGATTAAGTTTAAATCCGACAAAGCTTGTCCGGATTATTCTTAAACCGGACAAGGGTTGGGCGATTAAGCCCTAAACCGTTCAAGTGTTAAGCGATTTAGTTTTAAACTTGCCAAACATTGAGCGAGTTATGAATATTGAACTTATTTAACATTTTGAATGGAGAAGTATAAATACGACCATGTGGTGACTGGATTATTTTAAATCGGTCAAGCTTTATACGATATGTTGTTCGGACTTGTTATTCGGACAAAAGTATTGAAAATTACTCTAAGTGTTAAATCGGACAAGCCTTAGGGTGAAGTGTTGTCCGGATTGGGTAAACTGGCCAAGGCTTGATTGGAGATGAAGTCCGGCCAAGCCTATGTTGGCCGGATTTGTTGAGTGGAAAGGTACTGGTAATATGTCTGTAATTGTTCATATATTTGTTATATATATGAAAAGTTGTTTTTCATAAAGATTATAGTTATTTTCACCCTGCAATAACATAAATATGGTATCTCACTAGACCTTTCGGTCTAACCCTCGTTTTGTGATTTTTAACTATGTATTGCAAGAGGTACCGACGGTAAGGGAAATGGGAAAATGTGATATTTTCCTATATGCATTTCTACATGAAGATCTGTCTTTGATGTACAGTTTTGATTGGTGATTAGTACAAGAAATGTATTTGAATATTTGGACCTTCTATTCTGTAATGATAGATTCTTGTACTAAGGGACCTGAATGGTGTATAAACATGTATTTCTTTTGTATGAAATATGTGTTACATGCAATTTGTGGTATGGGGTGTTACAGTCTTGGCCTCCATTTTCAACTACTTGCTATTTTTGAAACCTTAAGTGAGCGATTTAAGTGAGGAAGATTGATCGAATTGCATTTCACCAAGATTTTCAAAGGAAGTTGCATAAGGTGAGTGATTTTAAACGTTTTAATTCTTTTTGGAATGCATAGTTATTTGTATAAAATATTGCATCTGGTTGGATGTTTAAATTGTAGGAGTATTGTCCGGATTAGACTTAAACCGGACAAGTGTTAAGCGGTTTAGTCTTGAACCGGACAAGTGTTAAGTAGTTTATTCTTAAAACGGACAAGGGTTGGGCGATTTAAGCCCTAAACCGGATAGGACTTGTGTACTATGCTGGTTGTTATTTCATTTATTATATAAATTTATATGTATGATATGTATGTGTGTGTGGGTAATATTTTAAAGAAGAAAGGAAAAGGGAGTCGGCCAAGTGAAGCCGCTCACTTTTTATAAGAAGTATATATAGTTTTTGTGAAGGAAAAAGGTATACACACATTCCATATTTAGAAAATTCTCTCTGAAGAATTGGGAGGATTGCACAGKAAGAAGAAGAGGTTTCAAAAGCTCTGATTCTCAATTTCTAAAAGGTGAGTGTATTTGAGCTTTGAATAWAAATTKCTTCATACAAATTGAAAAGCATTTAGATCTGATTATTATGTGTTTGAAGACATTTTTATGATGATATTTGTGTAAACCGGCTAAGTGGTGACCGGATTGAAATCCGGATACTTAAACCGGTTGTGCCTTGTCCGGATATTTGTAAACCGGACATGAGGTGACCGGATAATGTTTAAACCGGTCAAGTGGTGATCGGATAGTGTAAATTGTTTTAAAAATCAAAATGATATATTGATCGGATTGTTAAACCGGTCAAAAGTATAAATTGTGTATTGTCCGGTTTAATCTAAACCGGATGACAAAGAATGAGGTGGTGTCCGGATTTGTAAACCGGACAAGAATGTTATATTGTGTTTGACCGGATTTCTAAATCGGACAAAGAGTTGGTTTATTTTCAAAGAGGTTTGACCGGACTTCTAATCCGGATGAAATGAAAATAATGTTTTGGAAATATTTTTGAAATATAATGAGCAGTGTAATCTGCGTGTGAGATGGCGGTGTAACTGCGAGAGTGATATGAGTAGTGTAA
>NW_020200958.1:44583-52101 GCF_001531365.2 Cynara cardunculus var. scolymus
CTGCGTGTGAGATGGTGGTGTAACCGCGAAAGTATGATGGGCGGTGTAACCGCGAGAATGGTATAATGGGTGGTGTAACCGCGAGAATGGTATAATGGGCGGTGTAACCGTGAGTGAGAAAGAGATAAGAGAATGAGATGACGGTGTAATCCGCAAGAAACGTAAATATGTTTATGTTTCAGAACAGGTTTGATTCTCAACTGAATGTTTGGAATATATATTGTTGTATGAGATTATACACTCAATAGACCTTTTTGGTCTAACGCTTAGAGGTTGGATTAACCTGTTTTGCAGGTCAGCATGCTCTGAAAGATAAAGGCAAGGGAAAAGTCTAATTGTTGATATTAGCTTGTTATATATATGTATTAATGATACATTTTGATAGTTCATGTCTTGTAATAATACTATTTTTAGTGTTATAAGAATGATGATGTGAATTCTATGTATTTGGAATATGAGAGTTGTTACAGTTGGTATCAGAGCCTTAGTTTAAGGGATCTGGGTATTTGCGAAATACTTASACTTAAACTAGTAGTGTGGAAGGTTAAGATAATAGGTTTCACTGGGTCTATGAACATGGGAATATGTTATAGCTGAAACTATTATGGGAAAGGTAGATTATATATAATTGATATAATCTGAGTTATGAGTAGACATGAGGATAAATGTGCTATGTGTTACTATGTTATGATTATGAGAATAATCATGTGTGTTTAAATGTGACAGAAAAGGTTACGTATTGAGAAAATGGCAGAAAATCCGAATCAGTCTGAAAGAACCTCTGCTGGTTATGGAAGAGGTCNTGTTTGGAATATATATTGTTGTATGAGATTATACACTCACTAGACCTTTTTGGTCTAACGCTCAGATGTTGGATTAACCTGTTTTGCAGGTCAGCGTGCTCTGAAAGATAAAGGCAAGGGAAAAGTCTAATTGTTGATATTAGCTTGTTATATATATGTATTAATGATACATTTTGATAATTCATGTCTTGTAATAATACTATTTTTAGTGTTATAAGAATGATGATGTGAATTCTATGTATTTGGAATATGAGAGTTGTTACAACTTGAGCGATTTATGAATATGGAGATTATGTTTAACATTTTGAACGGAGAAGTAGGAATACGACTAAAAGGTGACCGGTTTATTTAAATCGGACAGAACCTTGAATTATTAGTTGTCCGGATTGGTAAATCGGACAAGGTAAGTGAAGTATTGTCCGGATTTGTTATCCAGACAAGGTTAACCGGATTAATGGTAAATCAGACAAGCCTTGGACGATTTGTTGTCCAGATTTGGTAAATTGGCCAAGACTTGACTGGAGATGAAGCCCGGCCAAGTCTATGTTGACCGGATTTGCATTATGCCTTGTGCATGATTGATGAAAATTGTTATAAAATGGGAATTTTGAAAAAGATAATTTATGAACTGATAATAATAATAATTCCATTGACTGCGGTCTTATTCTATATGGAATTTTTTTGTGAAATATATTGATGAGAAAATAAGGGTGGCATATCAAGGAGAGGTGTACCATGGGATAAGGGTGGCATATCAAGGAGAGGTGTACCATGGGGTAAAGGTGGCATATCAAGGAGAGGTGTACATTTGGATATAAGGGTGGCAATTGTATGTGTGTGATATATAATATAACTCTTACTATCATATTTCTTAAGATTACTGTGGTCTAGAATCTTTATTTCTAGAATAGGGTTCTTATTAGAAATCATAGTCTGAATGTTATAGAATAGGGGATAACAGGTTTGGCCTGAAGCTTTGTATAAACCTTATTTGAATAGAAAAGGTTTAAAAGTGGCACTATGTTAATTTGGTTAATATACACCTGTTAAGTTGGTTATTGACTTGAAAGGTGAAAGGTATTAATATTGTGTTCTCACTTGTTCATATATTTGATATATATATATATATATATATATATTTGAAAAGTTATTTTGTCTAAAAGTTTTGGTGATTATCACTCTGCAATGACATAAATAGGGTAACACACTAGACCTTTCGAACTAACCCTCGTTTTGTGATTTCAAATATGTATTGCAGGAAGTGCTGATGGTAAGGGAAAGGGAAAAATATATTATAATTTCCCAATATGTTTATCTACATGAAGATTGGCCGATGATTTGTATAGTTTTAGCAAATGTAATTGGATTAGTACAAGAATTTGTATTTTGACTTTTTGGACCAGGTACTTTATACTGGTAAATTCCTGTATTAAGGGACCAATGTGGGATTTAAACATGTATTTCTTTTGTATGAAGTACGTGTTACATGCAATGTGTGGTATGGGGTGTTACAGAAAGTGGTATCAAAGCCTGAGTTTAAGGGATTTAGGTATTCAACAGTATGATACATGGACTTAAACTGTTTTTTATAGCATATTAAGGGTCTCGGACGTAGTTAGCTCCATTGGAAATAAATATGATGAGTTGAAAGAACAGTGCGTAAGGTAAATTTTAATTACAACTGGCTAGTGTAATTATGAATTTACAGGTATACATCTTGTGATAACTGGATCCTGAATATCACCCAAGGTAATTAATGTGTGATTACTTGATAAGTGATTACGTGATAGCATGATAAATTTGTTACATTTGATCATGCTAGTATGTGAAAATTATGTGCATAATGTAGATGCATGTATGAGAGTATGTATATGTGGTAAGTCAAAATGAAATGCATATATAATATGGTATGTATACATGAGCATACATGCATATTGTGTGTGTGAGTATGAATGCATGTCATGTGTATGCATGAAGTGGGTGTACGTGGGAAGGGGGTTGTTTAGCCGACTTTCCAGTTTTTGAAAGGTATAAAGGGAGAGCTTAGCCTCCATTTCTCTTATTCTTGCCATTTTCTTTTTGAGAAATTGTGTGATTTAAAAAGTGAAGTCTTAACCGGATTACTCCTGGATTATAGATCAAATTGACTTCAAGTATTTGGTTTCAAAAGACTTTCAAGGTGAGTGATTTTTACTACTTTGTAACTCTTCATAATTGTATATTTGAGTATAGAACTTTACTTTTGATTTAAAAATTATTCACTGGAGTGTTGTCCGGATTAGTCTTAAACCGAACAAGTGTTAGGCGGATTAGCCTTAATCCGGTCAAGGCATAAGCGATTTAAACCATAAACTGGATAAGGGTTGGGCGATTTAAACCCTAAACCGGTTAATGCTTAAGCGGTTTAGTCTTTAACCGAACAGGTGTTGAGCGATTTATGATTATTGATTTTATGCCAAGTATTTTGAATGGAGAAGTAGGAATACGACTAAATGGTGTCCAGATTATTTTTAAATCGGACAAGCCTTAGGTGATGTATTGTTGGGACTTGTTATCTGGACAAAAGTTTTGGAATTTATTCTAAGTGTTAAATCGGATAAGCCTTGAGCGATGTGTTGTCCGAATTTGGTAAACCGGCCAAGACTTGACCCGAGATGAAGTCCGGCCAAGCCAAGTTGACCGGATTTGTACTATGCCTTGTGTTTGATTGATAAAATTGTTATTTTATCATAAAATGGAAAATTTGATATAAATGATTCTGGATTGATAATAATTCCATTGACTGCGGTCTATTTGGAAATGTTTTTGTAAAATGTTTTGATGATGAAATAAGGGTGCCATATCAAGGAGAGGTGTACCATGGGATAAGGGTGGCATATCAAGGAGAGGTGTACCATGGGATAAAGGTGACATATCAAGGAGAGGTGTACATTTGATTATGTGTGTTGAATGACATAACTCTTTCTATTATATCCCTTAAGATTACCGTGGTTTGGAATCATTATTTCTTTGTGATTTAAAGATTCAGGATCAAGGTTCTTATTGGAAATCGTAGTCTGGATGTTATTGAGGAGAAAATAACAGGTTTGGCCTGAAACTTTAAATAAACCTTGTTTGATTAGAAAATGTTTAAAAGTGGCAATATATGAAACCTGATTGGTTCAAAGGTATGTTATTTGAATAGCTGAATGGTTGGCTTGTAAAAGGGAAGGAACTGGTAATATGTCCCATTTGTTCATATATTAACTATATATATGAAAAGTTGTTTTATTTAAAAAGTTTTGGTGATTATCACCCTACAGGAGGTGCGGACGGTAAGGGGAAAAGGAAAATGTGATATTTTCCTAAATGCTTATATACTTGAAGAATTGTTTATGATGTATACTTTTGATTGATGAATGATGATTAGTACAAGAAATGTATTTTGAATTTTTGAGCCATGTATTTTATACTGGTAGATTCTTGTACTCTGGGACCTAAGTGGTGTATAAACATGTATTTCTTTCGTATGAAGTATATGTTACATGCAATGTGTGATATGGGGTGTTACAAAAAGTGGTATGAGGCTAAGTTTAAGGGATTTAGGTATTTAACAGCATGATACCTAAACTTAAATTGTTTTATTGCACGATAAGCGTCCCGAACATAGTTATCACCATTGGAAATAACTATGATGGGATGAAAGAACAATGTGTAAGATAAATTTTAATTACATCTCGCCAGTGTAATTATGAATTTACAGGTACACATCTGAACTTAAATACTTCATTATATTTGGGAATGTGAATGCGTGATTATTAACACTAAACTCTACAGATGTCTAGCCGAACTAGAAGATCTAAAAGAACGGCTCGTCCAGAGTCTTAAGAAAGGGAAGAGTCACCTGTTAATCTTCCAACTAGCATGTCCGGAAATAGAGGTCGGTTAAGACCAAGGGGATGGGGCAGAGGAAGAAATCAGTCTCAAGGGAGGGGTCGTACTGAAGTTCATTCTGAACCTGAAGAATCCCATTCTGGGAATGTTCAAGAGAGATCGGTGCCACACCCTGAATATGTAACCAGGGACATGTTGGCAGAAGAGATGGGGAGATTGCGAGAAACTCTAACTTCAATTATGGGAATACCAGCCAGGATAGAAACAGAAAGAGTAGAAGTTCATCCCTCGGTACCAGTTACTCACAACAAGGAGGGAGATATTAAAATGTTTTTGGCATGCAAGCCACCAACATTTTCTGAGGAAAGTGATCCAATGAAAGTCGTATGTTGGATCAAAGAAAGGGAATCTGTGTTCAACACCATTCGTTGTCCGGAAACAGATAAAATTCGATTTGTTGTTTTCGTATTAAAGTCAAATGCTTTGTTTTGGTGGGAAGTTGAATCGACAGCCATACAAGATGTTTTACAATCGTTGTCCTGGGCAGAATTCGTGGACCGATTCAAGGATCAGTTTTGCCCTAAAACAACAGTGAGACAAATGGAAGAAGATTTCTTGAAGCTAGAACAGGGGAATAGTACGGGAATATACTGAGAGATTTCTTGAATACTCTCGCTTTGCGGAACACTATGTTTCAACAGAATCCAGAAAGATAGAAAGGTATATTTGGGGTTTGAAACCCTCAATTAGGGAGTTTGTTATTGCTATGAACCCCAATACCTTTTCATTAACGATAGATGCGGCCGAAGTGACCGAACGAAATAAGAACCCACAGCCAGAAGGAAAGGTTGTAGAGAAGAGAAAATAGAGGGGCCTTCATCTTTCCGAGGACCGAAAAAGGTAAGATATGATAACAGATTTGAGTAGAAGATCAGTGAGAAAGTCTGCTCACGGTGCCGACGAGTTCATCAGGGTGAATGCAAGATGGACACAAGAAAATGTTATAAGTGCGATGAAGCAGGCCATCTGTCTAGAAGTTGCCCGGCTAATCGAAGGTGCTTTAACTTTAACTCTCCGAATCATATTCGACCGAATTATCCTTTGTTAAGAACTCCGCAATTAACAATGGGGAGTAACGCATCGGGTACTCGGGGAAGGCCTACTGTGAACAGAGGAGGGCAAGGAGGGGCGCGGGGACGGTCCTTCCAGATGACTAAGAACGAGGCAGAAGCATCACATGATGTAGTAACAGGTAAATTCCTTCTGAATTCAATACATGCTAAGGTGTTATTTGACTCTGGTGCAAACTTTTCTTTTGTATCACCATTGTTTGCTCAAACTGCATGTCTGAAGAAAGTGAAGGGAAAAGAAGAATCGACTCCGATTGTTAGTGAATATCCAGAAGTCTTTCCAGAAGACTTATCTGGATTACCACCAGACAGAGTCATTGAATTTCGAATCGATCTTGTACTAGGGGCTACACCAGTAGCAAAGGCGCCGTACCGGTTAGCTCCATCTGAATTGAAAGAACTGGTTGCACAGTTGAAATATTTAACTGACAAATGATTTATTAGGCCCAACACTTCACCTTGGGGTGCTCCTTCTAAAGTCCGAAGCATTTTGGGATTAGCTGGTTATTACCGTAAGTTCATTCAGAACTTTTCTATGATAGCCATGTCATTGACCAAATTGACTTGGAAAAACGTTAATTTCCAGTGGGAAGGAGAACAGCAAAAATCTTTTCAATTTTTAAAAGATCATCTTTGCAGTGCGCTGATATTGACTCTACCAGATGGATCCGAAGACTTTGTGATTTACAACGATGCTTCAAAGTTAGGGTTAGGATGTGTTCTGATGCAGAGAGGAAAAGTGATTTCTTATGTGTCAAGACAATTGAACGATAATGAGAAGCAGTATCCAACCCATGACAGGGAATTAGCTGCAGTGGTATTTGCTCCAAAAATTTGGAGACATTATCTTCTGTGAATAAAGTGTCAGATTTTTACTGATCATAAGAGTTTACAACATTTGTTCAGCCAGAAAGAATTAAATATGCGACAGCATCGGTGGATTGAGCTGGTTAATTGTCACACCCCGTTAAAGCGGAAACACGAGATGTAACAGGTAAGCGAGTCACAGCAGCAGATAATAAATAACACCATTCAAGTTTTACAAAAGTTCGAATTTAACATCCATAACCAAGTGGAATAGAATACTTCTTTTACAAAAACTTCAAAAATGAACTTAATCGGTATCACCACATATATGCTCCAAAAACTTCATTTCTTACTTAAATCCAGAAAAGCATGAAACATAAAACAGGTCAACTACAAAGAGTTGGTGAGTTCACAGCTTTTCATATGCACAAAATATTACAATGCGTAAATCATTTCTTGCAAACCTATACATAACTTTTGCACATAATAAATGTAAATCTGCCACGATGTTTAAAAACTTGAGACGCTACTGTGCTTTTCCGGACCAATGTGCCCCATAATTTTACGAACGACCATAAGTAGCCCGTACACTAACTTAGGTCCCACAGTTCGTAATAGTACTAATTCAGCGGTCGTCCAAATTCCACATGATTAGACTAATAAAAACATAGGTAATGTGCACCCCTTTCTGGGTGGGACTATCAACACAATAGCGGCTATCCACAATTACCACGGACCGGGGACACGCCCGAGTTAACAAGTAGCGTTTACGGACGGAGACTTTATTCGGAAACATACTCCCAAGTACATCAATTTAGCATTTWTATCATAGTGCAAAACCGTCAATATTTCATGACATAAACAAATCTTGACTAAACAGTTCTTTAGTTCTGGCATAAACAAAT
>NW_020200958.1:52124-59890 GCF_001531365.2 Cynara cardunculus var. scolymus
CTGGCATAAACAAATCTTGACTAAACAGTTCTTTAGTCCAATAGTTTTAAACAAATCTTGACTAAACAGTTCTTTAGTCCAACAGTTTTAAAATAAACAGTATAGTTTGCATAACTTCATGCTTTTCCCCCGGTGTAAATAAACAAAAAGCATTAAAAGTGGGGCCGTGAAAACTCACAAGATTGCCGATGAATATCCAAGGAAATGACGTTTGAAGCGCTAAACGTCCGCCCTAACCTTCCTAAACAGTCTGAAAACCAATAATTAGATCACCTAACGGGTCTCGATAAAGATAAAGTCAAATTATATCCTATGTAATGCCAACGAGTTTTTATGAATTAATGTTGATACTTATATTATCTGCTCTAAAAATAGCCCAAAAATTATATATTTTAAAATCAAAGTCCTTAGCACAAAAAGCTGATATTTCGACAGAATGCAGATTCTGTCTCTGGAATTTTTGGTCTCACAAATCACTGTAAAAAGTAACCTTCCAAAAGTCATTTTGTGTCCAAATTTTTATATCATCCATAATAATGAGTAAAATAGATTTTTCCCAAATATCAAGAATTTTGGACGGGTTTAAGGTACACATTAATACCCTACACTTTGAGTGACATAGTCCCCAAGACAGATTGCATACTCTTTAATTGACGGCCATTTGGGGGGTCTAAACTCGTCCTTTTTCAGTGATTTTAACTTTATTTTAAAGCTAACACATAAGGTTAACTTCCAGAAAAAGAATCACCCATTTTCAATGAGGTTTGAAGAAGATGTGACCGATTTAAATTGCATGCAAGATTCTGTCAGCAATGCTCTTTTTGCACAATAATCTTGTATCAAGAGCTTGAAGGCTCAAAACTTAATATTTTTTAGTGAGACCAGTTGAATTAGAAAGATAACTCATCCAAGTGTGTTTTAGAAGAAATATCAGAACGTTTGAACTTTTATTTTGAAAGATACAGTCGACACAAGTGCTAACAGAATCTGTCAGTTTTCAAAATACATATTTTCTTGATTAAATTCCACATGCAATGTGGTTTTCTCTTAATTTCTTATAGTTCGAAGATCGTGGATCATAGATTATCATCCTTTTGAAGACATTTTCATGTCTTTGATGAATAATCTCCCCTTTTGAATTCTCCAGAAATTTTAACTACAAGAACGAGAAGTAGGTGTAGAAGAATGAGAATCTTTGTTATAATATAAAG
Source organism: Cynara cardunculus var. scolymus (assembly GCF_001531365.2). NCBI lineage: Eukaryota > Viridiplantae > Streptophyta > Magnoliopsida > Asterales > Asteraceae > Cynara > Cynara cardunculus. The sequence goes on from NW_020200958.1 coordinate 53,336, forward strand.
GTAAAATAACTAGTATAATACATTTTTCTTGAAATCTTGGATATTCTTCAAGATTGACAGATTTCTAAAGATGCTTGAAGATGAACTCGGCTGGAGGGTTTGATTTAGAGAGAGAGAAGGAGATTAGGGAGAGGAAAGGTTTCTTTTGCAAAATGAGGATGAAAAATGAGAGTTTTCCAAAGAATGTGGGGTATTTATATGTGGGTTTTAAATGTGGATAAAAGGGCCGGCCTCTTAAGGACCAAGTCCATAAGGAAAAATTTTATTTTTCCTTTAAACAAAATAAAGCCCATGTAATTTATAACAAAAGACAATTTGTCAAATATTGATAAAAATATCATCATTAAATCAAAGTTCCACCTTTTTGGTAAAATTATTTGGATATTCAAATGAGACTTTTATATTTTTATTTGGAGTTTATAATATCAACTTTATTATATTGGAGCATTTTTAATATATTTGGCATTACATAAGTTAAATTTATCAGTTACCCGTCGAAACAAGGTTTTCTGAACTATATTTTGGGAACTATGCCAGATGACTTCTAATCAACATGACTAGATCCTAATAAAATATAATTCTAAATATAGAAACCCCTTTAAAGGTGCTAACCTGACGCTCCAAAAATGACGGATGTCATAGTCTCCCCATGCCAGAAAATTTTTGTCCCGAAATTTTGTTTGTCAGTTCTTAACTTTGGACTCGATTAGGAACAAGTGGGGATACTTGCTTTTCATAAAATCCTCCCTTTCCCATGTATATTCCGGTCCATGCCTCGAAGTCCAATGAACTTTTACAATTGGGATTTTACTAGGCCTCAACTGCTTGACTTCTCTATCCATGATTTCTATTGGTTTTCCAACGAAGCGCAGATGATCATTAATTTGTACATCTCCCAACGGTATGACCAGTGTTTCATCGGTTAAGAACTTTTGGAGATTTGATACATGAAATGTATCATGAATAGCGCTCAGCTCTTGTGGCAGTTTTAACTTATATGCCACTGGTCCAATTCTCTCAGATACTTCAAATGGACCTATATACCGGGGACCCAATTTACCCCTTTTCCCAAAACGAATTAATCCCTTCCAGGGTGAGACTTTTAAGAGTACTTTATCTCCTTTTTGAAACTCTAATGGTTTCCTTCGGTTGTCAGCATAACTTTTCTGGCGATCTCTTGCGGCCTTGAGTCGATCCTTGATAATTGCAATCTTGTCAGTAGTCTCCTGAATGACATCAGGTCTAGTTAATTGTCGATCGCCAATCTCCAGCCAACTAAGTGGAGATCTGCACTTGCATCCATATAATGCTTCATAAGGCGTACAATGAATACTGGCATGATAGCTGTTGTTGTATGCAAACTCGACTAACGGAAGGTGCATATCCCAGCTTCAACTAAAATCTATGGCACATGCACGTAACATGTCTTCCAGTGTCTGGATTGTTCTTTCCGTTTGTCCATCCGTTTGAGGGTGGTATGAAGTACTTAGATCTAGACGCGTACCCAACCCTCCTTGAAGTGATTGCCAAAATATTGACGTAAATCGACTGTCCCTATCCGAGATAATGGAGATAGGTACTCCATGTCGAGTAATGATTTCATTTATGTAAATCTGAGCCAGCTTCTCCATCTTATAATCTTCTCGGATCGGTAGAAAATGAGCAGATTTCGTCAGTCGATCTATAATCACCTAGATTGTATCATGTCCTTTCCCCGTTCTCGGCAACTTTGTGATGAAATCCATTGTTATTTGTTCCCACTTCCATTAGGGAATCTCGGGTTGTTGAAGTAGACCAGATGGTTTTTGGTGTTCAGCCTTCACCATTGCACAAGTTAAACACTTGCTTACATATAGTGCAATGTCTTTCTTCATTCCAGGCCATCCAATAGTGTTCTTTTAAGATCCTTATACATCTTATTCGCTCCCGGGTGGACTAAGTATTTTGATCTATGGGCGTCATCCAAAATTATAAATTTAAGATTACCAATCTTAGGTATCCAAACCTTTTCTCCCAAGTAATACACTCCATCTAATTTCAACTGAAGCTTAGTCTCTATGTGGTGTAGGGTCTCATTCTTCAAATTCTCCTTCTTTGTCCAACCTACTTCTTTTATGATCTCATTGGAAATCATATAAAGACAATTAATGCTTCCTTTTGATCCTCGAGAATTTGTGCCTTCAGACTGGTGTTTACTATTGCTCCCAAAGCCCTCACCCTTGTTGGTTTCACTATTTCCTTCCTACTCAGAGCATCGGCTACCACATTTGCTTTGCCGGGATGGTACTTGATTTCACAGTCGTAATCACTAAGCAGTTCAACCCATCTTCTTTGCCTCATATTTAACATTTTCTGATTGAAAATGTGTTGAAGGCTTTTGTGATCACTGAACACAGTGCACTTGGTACCATAAAGGTAGTGTCTCCAAATCTTAAGTGCAAATACTATGGCTCCCAGTTCTAGATCATGCGTAGTATAGTTCTTCTCATGCACTTTGAGTTGCATTTGAGGCATATGCAATGACCTTATCTTTTTGCATTAGTACGCATCCTAAGCCTTGATGTGATGTGTCACAATATACCATAAAGTTTTCTGAACCTTCTAGTAAAGATAAAATAGGTGCATTACATAACTTATTCTTAAGAGTCTTGAATGCCTCTTCTTGTTTTTCTCCCCAAACAAACTTCTTGTCTTTTTGAGTTAATGTTGTGAGTGGTTGCGCAATTTTTGAAAAATTCACAATGAAGCGCCGATAATAGCCTGCCAAACCAAGAAATAGACGAATTTCCGTCGGGGTTCTTGGGGCTTCCCATTTCTTAATGGCCTCAATCGTTGCAGGATCTACCTGAATCCCTTTTTCATTAACCACGTGACAGAAATTTTACTTCACGAATCCAGAATTCGCATTTGGAGAATTTTGCGTACAATTTCTGGTCCTTAAGTAGTTCTAATATCATCCTCAAATGTTGGTCATGATCCTTCTTACTTCGTGAATAAATTAGTATGTCGACTATGAAAACAATTACAAATTTATCCAGGTATGGCCTGCAAACCCTATTCATCAGATCCATAAAGACTGCCGGTGCATTGGTTAGCCCGAATGGCATAACCAAAAATTCGTAATGACCGTACCGGGTCCTGAATGTTGTTTTGGGGGTGTCCTCCTCTCGAATTCTCACTTGATGATATCTGGATCATAGATCGATCTTTGAAAAGTATACAACACCTTGAAGTTGATCGAACAAATAATCAATTCTAGGAAGAGGATATATGTTCTTGATGGTCAACTTATTAAGTTCCTTATAATCAATGCACATTCGTATTGACCCATCTTTCTTCTTGACGAATAGAACCGGTGCACCCCATAGTGAGAAACTTGGTCTTATAAATCCTTTATCCAATAACTCTTGAAGTTGACCTAACAATTCTTGCATTTCTGATGGGGACAATCGATATGGTGCTTTTGTTACTGGGGCAGCTCCAGGGATTAAGTAGATATCGAATTCGACTTGTCTTGGCGGGGGTAGTCCTGGTAAATCCTCGGGAAATACATCAGGAAACTCCCGGACTACAGGGAAATCATCAATACATTTCTCTTTGACCTTCTTATCAATAACATGTGCCAAAAAATGCATAATAATTCTTCTTCAAGTACTTTCGCATCTTCATGCATGATACTATCTTAATTTTCCGATCTGACTCGTCTCCTTGGATTACAATTGGGTCACTTCCTTCTTAAGGAATTCAGATAACCTTTTCCGAACAGACTATTTCAGCTCTATTTTTGGATAGCCAATCCATGCCCAAAACTATATCAAAACTTCCTAGTTTATCGGAAGGAGGTCTATGCTAAAATCCTTGTTGGCTAAACTTAGTGTGCAGTCCATGATAATGTCTCTAGCCTTAATTTCTTGGCCATTGGCAAATTCTATTATATAAACTTCTTTCAACCATTGGGACTTTAAGTTAATCTTCGTCTTAAAATCTAATGATACAAAACTTCTATCTGCCCCTGAATCAAATAATACTGATGCATATTCATTACTCAAGAGAAATGTATCTGTAACAACATTGGGATCATGCCTAGCTTCCTTTGTTCCGATCTCAAATGCTCGACCTTGTGCTTGACTTTCTAGGTTTCCTTGATTGGCTGATCGGGCTTGGTTATTTGTTCCTTGTTTTCTCTTTGGGCAAACATTTCTCATATGGTCTAGACTCCCACAATCAAAACACAATCGCTTTCGGCAATCCTTTGCGGAATGACCCCCTCTGTGACATCTTTGACAAATGATGCAGTTCCCCCAGTGCGGATATTTGCATTTATTGCACTTAGACTTGCTTCCTTGGTTTACCACTTGGGTCTGTACCCCAAAATTTCCTACTACTTTCCTGTTCCTGTCAAACATTCCCCCATGTCTTTGGTTCCCATGCTCCTCCATCTTTCTCTTTCCTTTAGCGAATTTTCCGGACCTAACAACATTATTTGTGAGATTGGTGGCAATGTCTATGGCTTCCTGAAGAGTCTTTGGGTTTGCCGAGGTGATATTTCCTCAAATTTCTAGAGACAATCCCCAAATATATCTCTCGATTCGAACTTCCTCGGGTGTCACCAGATGTGGCACAAAATTTGATAACTCATGGAATCGAGCAGTATATGCAGCTATGTTTTCCCCTTTCATCTCATGGTTCCATAACTCCTTTTCCAACTTTTTGGAGTTCACTTCTTGGACAGTATTCGTCCTTAAGTAATTTATTGAACTCCTCCCATGAAAGTTGGTTGGCAGATTCGCGACCCCTAGTCTGAACTAATGTGTTCCACCATGTCAGCGCTAGCCCTTGCAGTAAACATGCAGCATATTTTACTTTGTTTGCTTCTGTGCATTTACTGATATGGAGAACAGATTCCATATTCTCTATCCAAGTCAATAATCCTACAGCCCCTCAGTTCCATGGAATTCCTTTGGGTTTATAGGTGCATTCCTGGGGTGTTTTAGGCTCAAAATTGGTTGATTGGTTAGCATTTAGTCCTGCCGCTACCTGGCTGACAATGTTAGGGAGTGCAGCCAATAGTTGTTCTGATACGAGTCCTGAAACTTCAGGGTTTTCTCTTCTTAGTGGCATTTTCTAAGGTCTAAGTCAGAAGGGAAAATTCATCATTTTCATGGCAATATCAAGGGTAATAACTTCCAGTCATCTAAATGATGCAAAGAATATTCATCGTATGGATAACATTCAAGCATTTATATAATCGAACAGAATAATCTTATATTCAACCATAACTTGATGTAGATAAGCATTTCTCAAAAGACATCATAGATTCATAGTTGATTACAGCCCACCAAAACAAGATCTTGGGTTTCTATGCAAAAGAGCAAATATCCTATCACTAGTCAACATTTCTAGAACAACATCCAACCAATCAGCATTCCTAGCATCAGCATCATCATCCCACTCACCACCAAACACTTGTATAATCTCCTAATCTACCATGTCGCATCAATGACGGCATCCGAGGTTCTCATCATACGCTGGTGGTGCATTTCCATCACATCGGATAGGTTGTTCAAAATGTGGTGGTGATATCCCACCTGAGTTTGGTGAGTTTGAGTATCTGATGTGATTCTCCGCACCCACTCTCGCTCAACCAGATTCATGCCCTGAGAGTAGGATGCAGGTACTCCGGTCACTACTAGAGAGATTCTGCTCCCATGTTGTGGTTGATGACTCCCCTCTAACTTTAGTGGAATTTTCAAAAGTCACTCGCCGAGGTAGTGGAACACTTTTCCTAGGCGTGACTCTAATCCTTGGACCATGAAAGGTTTGTGGGATATCGGTTACTGGCTCTGATGGGGGCAATATGGATGCTGGTGGTGAAGCAGGTGTCTCGCTAGTCGCTGTGTCCTCATGCTCATAAGGGTCTACCTTTTCATTGATGGATGAGCTCCTTCTGGATCGGCGAACCACATAGCCGGATTCGTCGGCCGAATATTCAGTTGAAGCAGATGATGCCATAGGGATCTGCGATATTAACAATCTTAATTACGAAATGTACCATCTATAAATGCTTAGTGTTATAACAGAAGCTTCTAAGCAAGGCTAAGGGTGGCAATTAAGCTAGAGCCTCTAGATAGCCAGTCTCTAGTTGCATTACCAGAGCCTCTAGTTGCACTACCAGACTTAGAAAATATTTGGGTTCTAGTTCATCGGTCCTCTGGTTCAACATACATACTTAGAAAAGTAATGGGTTTCTCATCCATCGGTCCTTTGGTTCCACATACATACTTAGCAAACCAATGAAATTCTATTTCATCGGCCGCTAGTTCAATATCCATACTTAGAAAATAATGGATTTCTCGTCCATCGGTCCTCTGGTTCCACATACTTAGCAATATAAGGATAATTCTAATCCATCGCCTCTTGTCCTTCTAACCAGCACTTCTGGTTCAACATCGTCACTTAACAATATAAAGAATTTCTAATCCATCGCCTCTGGTCCTTCTAACCAGCACCTCTGGTTCAACATGTACACTTAGCAATATAAGGAATTTCTAATCC
>NW_020200958.1:60178-62390 GCF_001531365.2 Cynara cardunculus var. scolymus
CTTCGGGTTCAACATGAACACTTAACAATATAAGGAATTTCTAATTCATCACCCCAGGTTGGTCTAGGTCAATGGATATTCATAAATTATGCAACACACACACAATCATGCTTTTCACAACAATTTCTCTTTTGGAGCATATTTTTTAATACAACCGATTAAGTTCTCTATTATATGTAAATTAAACATAGGTGATCAGCCTTTGTTTAATTGACATATAATAATGCGACCCGCTTTGTATATATATAAGAATATTTTTAAATCATTTGAAAACTGTTTTGAAAATATTTGGTTATAGTTTGTGGTTTTTAAGGAAAAACCAGTGTTCTCTATAACCGATACTCTGATACCAAATCTGTCACACCCCGTTAAAGACGAAACACGAGATGTAACAGGTAAGCGAGTCACTGCAGCAGATAATAAATAACACCATTCAAGTTCTACGAATGTTCGAATTTAACATCCATAACCAAGAGGAATATAATACTTCTTTTACAAAAATTCAAAAATGAACTTAATCAGTATCGCCACCTATATGCTCCAAAACTTTCATTTCTTACTTAAATCCTGAAAAACATGAAACATAAAAGAAGTCAACTACAAAGAGTTGGTGAGGTAACGGATTTTCATATGCACAAAACATTACAATGCCTAAATCATTTATTGCAAACCTATACATAACTTTGCACATAATAAATGTAAATCTGCCACGATGTTTAAAAACTTGAGACGCTACTGAGCCTTTCCTGACCAATGTGCCCCATTATTTTASGAACGACCATAAGTAGCCCGTACACTCACTTAGGTCCCACAGTTCTTAAGAGTACTAATTTAGCGGTGGTTCAAATTCCACATGATTAGACTAATAAAAACATAGGTAATGTGCACCCCTTTCTGGGTGGGAATGTCAACACAATAGCGGCTATCCACAATTACCACAGAGCAAGTTATTTCTCCAAGATTAATTTAAGGTCAGGGTATCATCAGCTCAAAGTCAGGGAAGAAGATGTTGCCACAACAGCATTTAAAACAAGGTACGTGCACCACGAATTTTTTGTTATGCCATTCGGCTTAACTAATGCGCCCGCAGCCATTATGGATTTGATGAATAGGGTATGTAAGGAATATCTTGATAAATTCCTTATTGTATTTATCGATGATATTCTTATATATTCTAAGACTGAAGAAGATCATGCAAAACATCTTCGTTTGATATTAGAATTATTGAAGAAAGAAAGGTTGTACTCGAAGTTATCTAAATGTGTGTTCTTGTTAAGAGAAGTCCAATTCCTGGGTCACGTCATCTCAGAATCAGGGGTAAAAGTTGATCCAGTGAAAATAGAAGCAGTTGAAAGATGGGAAGCTCCGAAAAATCCTTCTAAAGTCCGAAGCTTTTTGGGATTGGCTGGTTATTACCGTATGTTCATTCAGAAATTTTCTAAGATAGCCGTGCCATTAACCAAATTGACTCGGAAAAACGTTAAATTCCAGTGGGAAGGAGAACAACAATAAGCTTTTCAATTTTTAAAAGATCATCATTGCAGCGTGCCGATATTGACTCTACCAGATGGATCCGAAGACTTTGTGGTTTACAGCAATGCTTCAAAGTTAGGGTTAGGATGTGTTCTGATGTAGAGAGGAAAAGTGATTTCTTATGCGTCAAGACAATTGAAAGATCATGAGAAGCAGTATCCAACCCATGACAGGGAATTAGCTGAAGTGGTATTTGCTCTGAAAATCTGGAGACATTATCTTCTGGGAACAAAGTGTCAGATTTTTACTGATCATAAGAGTTTACAACATTTGTTCAACTAGAAAGAATTAAATATGCGACAGCGTCGGTGGATTGAACTGGTTAATTGTCACACCACATTAAAGTGGAAACACGAGATGTAACAGGTAAGCAAGTCACAGCAGCAGATAATAAATAACACCATTCAAGTTTTACAAAAGTTCGAATTTAACATCCATAACCAAGTGGAATAGAATACTTCTTTTACAAAAACATCAAAAATGAACTTAATCGGTATCGCCACATATATGCTCCAAAAACTTCATTTCTTACTTAAATCCTGAAAAGCATGAAACATAAAACAAGTCAACTACCCGTGAACTCATTTTCATATGCACAAAACATTACAATGCCTAAATCATTTCTTGCAAACCTATACATAACTTTTGCACATAATAAATGTAAATCTGCCACGATGTT
>NW_020200958.1:63590-64624 GCF_001531365.2 Cynara cardunculus var. scolymus
AAATTGTTCTACTGTCAGATCTGGGCTATAACAAGTGGTATCAGAGCCAAATCGATTATCTTCAATCGATACGATCTTTTGGGAGAAGATTCAATTTTCTTGAAAAAATACTCTAGTGAACTGCTTGCTTTGTTCGACTGCAGTTTGGTCTCAAGAAACCCTAATTTCTTCTTTATATGCTTAAATGTCTATAGAGTTTCTTGGAGTCAGTCGATTTATTGAATCCTGTTCTTGTCAAATCTATGCATAGGCGTTTAGCAAGAGTTTATGGTACTCAGCCTAAGGCAATTGGTGGTTTATTTGCCAAACATATATTTATCACCAATTTATTGAGTATTATTTCATCTTCTCTCTTTGTGGATTTAAATCTATAATAGCTTACTGTTTTTCTTGCATGTTATCTCTATTCCTTCATGTTTAATGGCAATTTCCTTCATGCTTTGCTCTTAGAAGCATTAACAGCATCTCTGTCAATTTTTTTTTAAATTGACCTGCTGTTTCTTGAAGTTATAAAGCTTAATTGTCAATTCTTCTCTCCGGTTCTTAATTTCAATGGTGTTTGCTTTGGTTATTCAAGTTATCTCTAATTGAATCTAGCTCTAAAGCTGAATTCCTACTCAATTTGCGGTTCATTGAAAGTTTCTTTGTCATTAGACTGTTTGCACTGTTTTGTCAAGTAATCCACACATTTATCTATCTTGTTTTAAATGAATTAGCTACTTTTGGGGTGAGTGGCTATTCCGTGCTTCAAAGAATGTGATGGATTTTGGGCAGATTAAAGCTGCATCTTGTGCATTCAGTAGTGTTGCATTCACATTGAAACTAATTTGATCTAAGAGGTGAAAATGAAGAACATAGAGCTACATTCTGGGGGGAGCTTGAATATTCCATTCATGCTAAAAACACTAAAGCTTTTTGAAGATAGCAGAGGGGAGAAGACATGAAGACTTCTTGAAGATGCTTGCTTTATAAAACTTTGGGGGGAGATTGTTAGCATCAATTTGATGCTAATAATTAACTTAAAAAGTTTTATT
>NW_020200958.1:66095-81673 GCF_001531365.2 Cynara cardunculus var. scolymus
AAATATATGAGAGCATTTTAGAGAATTCTTTGTAAAACATAGATTTAGATTCATTATATGAGAGTCGATTAGGGTTCTTGAAAGTCTGTAATTTCCATTCAATAAAGAAAGCGGCGTTGTTTTCTATTTCCTCTTCTTCTTCTACAAATCTCTCTTGATTTCCTTTATTAAATTGTTCTACTTTCAGATCTGGGCTATAACAATATCCACGGAGATGACGTTTGAAACGCTAAACGTCCGCCCTAACTTTCCTAAACAGTCCGAAAACCAATAATTAGATCACCTAACGGGTCTCGATAAAGATAAAGTCAAATTATATCCTATGTAATCCCATCGAGTTTTTATGAATTACAGTTGATACTTATATTATCTACTCTAAAAATAGCCCAGAAATTATATATTTTAAAATCAAAGTCCTTAGCACAAAAAGCTGATAGTTGGACAGAATGCAAATTTTGTCTCTGCAATTTTTGGTCTCACAAATCACTGTAAAAAGGAACCTTCCAAAAGTCATTTTGTGTCCAGATTTTTATATCATCCATAATAATGAGTTAAACAGATTTTTCTCAAATATCAAGAATTTTGGATGGGTTTAAGGCACTTATTAATACCCTACACTCTGAGTGACACAGTCCCCAAGACAGATTGCACACCCTTCGAGTGACGGCCATTTAGGGGGTCTAAACTCATCATTTTCAGTGATTTTAACTTTATTTTAAAGCTAACACATAAGGTTAACTTCCAGAAAAAGAATCACCCATTTTCAATGAGTTTTGAAGAAGATGTGATTGAGTTAAGATGCATGCAAGATTCTATCAGCAATGCTCTTTTTGCACAATAATCTTGTATCAAGAACTTGAAGGCTTAAAACTCAATATTTTTGAGTGAGACCAGTTGCATTAGAAAGATAACGCATCCAAGTGTGTTTTAGAAGAAAAATCAGAACATTTGGACTTTTATTTTGAAAGATACAGTCGACACCAGTGCTAAGAGAATCTGTCAATTTTCAAAATATATCTGTTCTTGATTAAAATCCACATGCAATGTGGTTTTCTCCTACTTTCTTAGAGTTTGAAGATCATGGACCATAGATTATCATCCTTTTGAAGACATTTTCATGTCTTTGATGAATAATCTCCCCTTTTGAATTCTCCAGAAATTTTAACTACAAGAACGAGAAGTAGGTGTAGAAGAATGATAATCTTTGTTATAATATAAAGGTAAGATAACTAGTATAATACTTTTTTCTTGAAATCTTGGATATTCTTCAAGATTGACAGATTTCTAAAGATGCTTGAAGACGAACTCGGCTGGGGGGGTTTGAATTAGAGAGAGAGAAGGAGATTAGGGAGAGGAAAGGTTTCTTTTGCAAAATGAGGATGAAAAATGAGAGTTTTTCAAAGAATGTGGGGTATTTATATATGGGTTTTAAATGTGGATAAAAGGGTCGGCCTCTTAAGGACCAAGTCCACGAAGAAAAATTTTATTTTTCCTTTAAACAAAATAAAGCCCATGTAATTTATAACAAAAAACAATTTGTCAAATATTAATAAAAATATAATTATTAAATCAAAGTTCCACCTTTTTGGTAAAATTATTTGGACATTCAAATGAGACTTTTATGTTTTAATTTGGACTTTATAATATCAACTTTATTATATTGGAGAATTTTTAATATATTTGGCATTACATAAGTTAACTTTATCAGTTACCTGTCGAAACAAGGTTTTCTGAACTATATTTTGGGAACTAAGCCAGATGACTTCTAATCAACATGACTAGATCCTAATAAAATATAATTCTAAATATAGAAACCGCTTTAAAGGTGCTAACCTGACACTCAAAAAATGACGGATGTCACATTAATGTTTAAGATTGTAAAATCCTCTACCACCGGGGAAAAGCTAACGTGGTAGCTGACGCCTTGAGCAGGAAAGAATAGAGTGGAACCATTAAAGCAGTGGCAATGAGAATGAATTTGGTCCCTGACAGTCGTAAGGAAATTCAGAGATGTCAACAAGAAGCTATAAAAGAAGAATTTGTTAAAACAGAAAAGTTGGGCAAGATGATCTCAACCTTGGAACAGATAAACGAAGGACTAATGTGCTTTCAAGGACGCATCTGGGTACCATGTTTTGGAGATATCTGAAACACTATATTAAATGAAATCCATAAGTCCCGATACTCTATCCATCCAGGTACCAATAAGATGTACAGAGATTTAAAACCTTTTTATTGGTGGCCCGGATTGAACAAAGACATAGCTAGATATGTGGAGCAATGTCTGACATGCTTACAGGTTAAGATTGAACATAAGAAGCCGTATGGAAGTTTTCAATCTTTAAAGATACCTGTATGGAAATGGGATCACATTACCATGGACTTCGTTATGAAGTTACCTCGAACTCCAAAGAGGTATGACGCGATCTGGGTAATTGTTGATCGTATGTCTAAATCTGCGCATTTTCTACCAATAAGAGAGAAATACTCTTTAGAAAAGCTAGCACAAATTTACATCAAAGAAATTGTTACCCGACACGGTGTTCCATTGTCTATTGTCTTTGATAGAGATAGTCTGTTTACTTCAAAGTTCTGGGAAGGGTTACAGAAAGCTTTGGGGTCAGAAAGCCGACTAAGCACAGCTTATCATCCGCAAATTGATGGGCAGAGTGAAAGAACTATCCAGACTCTTGAAGATATGTTAAGAAGTAGTATTATTGACTTTGGGGGATCGTGGGAAGATCACTTSCCATTGATAGAGTTTGCATATAACAATAGTTACCATTCCAGCATCCAAGCGGCACCGTATGAAGTGTTGTATGGACGTAAATGCCGAACGCCGTTGTGTTGGAATGAAGTGGGTGAAAGACAGGTAACGGGTCCTGAGATTGTCCAAGAAACTTCTGAAAAGATTGAGCAGATCCGTGAAAGAATCAAAACAGCACAATATCGCCAGAAAAGTTATGCTGATAATTGTCGAAAGCCAACTGAGTTTGGTGTAGGTGATTTTGTGATGTTGAAAGTTTCGCCATGGAAGGGTGTTGTCAGATTTGGAAAAAAAGGAAAGCTCAGTTCGAGTTATGTGGGACCGTTCAGAATATGTAAGCAAATTGGGCCAGTAGCATATCAGTTAGAGCTGCCAAAAGAGCTGAGTCTAATTCACAACACTTTTCACGTGTCGAATCTGCGGAAATGTTTGGCTGATCCGAATCTAGCTATACCGATGCCAGAGATTAAATTAGACAGTAAACTAAACTTTGTGGAAACACCGGAAGCCATTATTGATCAAAAGATCAGGGTGTTGAGAAACAAAGAGATAAGTCTGGTTAAGGTACAGTGGAAGTTTCACAAAGGACCAAAAGCGACATGGGAATTAGAGTCAAATATGAAATCAGAATACCCTTGGCTCTTTGATTAAAGGAATTCTGGGATGGAATTCTTTTGAGGGTGGATAATGTGATAATTGGATCCTGATTATCACCCAAGGTAATTAATGTGTGATTACTTGATAAGTGATTACGTGATAGCATGATAAATTTGTTACATTTGATCATGCTAGTATGTGAAAATTATGTGCATAATGTAGATGCATGTATGAGAGTATTTATATGTGGTAATTCAAAATGAAATACATATATAATATGGTATGTATACATGAGCATACATGCATATCGTGTGTGTGAGTATGAATGCATGTCATGTGTATGCATGAAGTGGGAGTACGTGGGAAGGGGGCTGTTTAGCCGACCTTCCAATTTTAGAAAGCTATAAAGGGAGAGCTCAGCCTCCATTTCTCTTCTTCTTGCCATTTTTTTTTTGAGAAATTGTGCGATTTAAAAAGTGAATTGACAGGATTACTCTAGGATTATAGATCAAATTGACTTCAAGTATTTGGATTCAAAAGACTTTCAAGGTGAGTGATTCTTACTACTTTTTAACTCTTCATAATTGTATATTTGAGTATAGAACTTTACTTTTGATTTAAAAATTATTCACTGGAGTGTTGTCCGGATTAGTCTTAAACCGGACAAGTGTTAGGCGGATTAGCCTTAATCCGGCCAAGGCGTAAGCGATTTAAACCATAAAGGGTTGGGCGATTTAATCCCTAAACCGGTTAATGCTTAAGCGGTTTAGTCTTAAACCGAACAAGTGTTGAGCGATTTATGATTATTGAGTTTATACCAAGTATTTTGAACGGAGAAGTAGGAATACGACTAAATGGTGTCCGGATTATTTTTAAATCGGACAAGCCTTACGCGATGTATTGTCTGGACTTGTTATCCGGACAAAAGTGTTGGAATTTATTCTAAGTGTTAAATTGGACAAGCCTTGAGCGATGTGTTGGCCGGATTTGGTAAACCGGCCAAGACTTGACCGGAGATGAAGTCCGGCCAAGCCAAGTTGACCGGATTTGTACTATGCCTTGTGCTTGATTGATAAAATTGTTATTTTATCATAAAATGGAAAATTTGATATAAATGATTTTGGATTGATAATAATTCCATTGACTACGATCTGTTTGGAATTGTTTTTGTAAAATGTTTTGATGAGGAAATAAGGGTGGCATATCAAGGAGAGGTGTACCATGGGATAAGGGTGGCATATCAAGAAGAGGTGTACCATGGGATAAGGGTGGCATATCAAGGAGAGATGTACATTTGATATAAGGGTGGCATTTATATGTGTGTTGAATGACATAACTCTTTCTATTATATCCCTTAAGATTATCGTGGTTTGGAATCTTTCTTTCTTTGTGATTTAAAGATTCAGGATCAAGGTTCTCATTGGAAATCGTAGTCTGGATGTTATTGAGAAGAAAATAACAGGTTTGGCCTGAAACTTTAAATAAACCTTGTTTGATTAGAAAAGATTTAAAAGTGACATTATATGAAACCTGATTGGTTCAAAGGTATGTTATTTGAATAGCTGAATGCTTGGCTTGAAAAGGGGAAGGAACTGGTAATATGCCCCATTTGTTCATATACTGACTATATATATGAAAAGTTGTTTTATTTAAAATGTTTTGGTGATTATCACCCTGCAATAACTTAAATAGGGTAACTCACTAGACCTTTCGGTCTAACCCTCGTTTTGTGATTTTAAGTATATATTGCAGGAGGTGCGGACGGTAAGGGGAAAGGGAAAATGTGATATTTTCCTAAATGCTTATCTACATGAATAATTGTTTATGATGTATAGTTTTGATTGATGAACAATGATTAGTACAAGAAATGTATTTTGAATTTTTGAGCCATGTATTTTATACTGGTAGATTCTTGTACTATGGGACCTAAGTGGTGTATAAACATGTATTTCTTTCGTATGAAGTATATGTTACATGCAATATGTGATATGGGGTGTTACACATCTGAACTTAAATACTTCATTATATTTGGGAATGTGAATACGTGATTATTACATTTTTAGATGTCTAGCCGAAGTAGAAGATCTGAAAGAACGGCTCGTCTAGAGTCTGAAGAAAGGGAAGAATCACATGTTAATCTTCCGATTGACACATCCGAAATTAGAGGTCAAGGAAGACCATCTTCTAATTGCAAATCTCTGGATCACATTCGACCGAATTGTCCATTGTTAAGAACTCCGCAGTTAACAATGGGAAGTAATCCGTCGGGTACTCGCGGAAGACCTACAGTAAACAGAGGAGGGCAAAGAGGGGCATGGGGACGGTCCTTCCAAATGACAAAGAACGAGGCAGAAGCATCACCAGATGTAGTAACAGGTACCTTCCTCCAGAATTCAATACATGTTAAGGTGTTATTTGACTCTGGTGCAAACTTTTCGTTTGTATCCCCATTATTTGCTCAAACTGCATGTTTGAATTATGTGTTACTTGATAATAAATTAGTAGTCAATACTATTAACAATCAGGAAACTGTTACTAGTATGTTCAATAACTGTATTATTGTTATTGAGGGTTGTGAACTACCAATTCGGTTATTCCCTATGTCGATGAAAGAATTCGATGTGGTGGTGGGTATGGACTGGTTGGCAAAGTATCAGGCTAGTATTGTTTGCAATCAAAAAATGATCAGAATTACTCTACCAGACCAAGGAACAGTTATTATTTATGGTGATCGACAAAATCACCATACTAGTATTTTGACCGTAATGAAATCTTAGAAAAGTATTCGGAAGAAGTGCCAAAGGTGTTTGGCATATGTAATTGATGTGAAGAAAGAGAAAGGAAAAGAAGAAACGATTCTAATTGTTAATGAATATCCAGAAGTCTTTCCAGAGGACTTATCTGGATTACCGCCAGATCGAGTAATTGAATTTCGCATTGATCTCGTACCAGGGGCTGCACCAGTAGCAAAGGCACCTTACCGGTTATCTCCATCTGAGTTGAAGGAATTCGTTGTACAATTAAAAGATTTGACTGATAAGGGATTTATTAGACCCATCACTTTACCTTGGGGTGCTCCGATCTTATTTGTCAAGAAGAAATATGGGTCTATGCAAATGTGTATAGACTATCGTGAGCTGAACAAATTGACAATCAAGAAAAAATATCCTTTACCCAGGATTGATGATTTGTTCGATCAATTGGTGGGAGCAAGTTATTTCTCCAAGATTGATTTAAGATCAGGGTATCATCAGCTCAAAGTCAGGGAGGAAGATGTTGCTACAACAACATTCAGAACTAGATACGGGCATCACGAATTTTTAGTTATGCCATTTGGCTTAACTAATGCGCCTGCAACTTTTATGGATTTGAGGAATAGAGTATGTAAGGAATATCTCGATAATTTCGTCATTCTATTTATTGATGATATTCTTATATACTCTAAGACAAAAGAAGAAATACAGAACATCTTCGTCTGATTTTGGAGTTACTGAAAAGAGAAAAGTTGTACGCAAAGTTATCCAAATGTGAGTTTTGGTTAAGAGAAGTACAATTTTTAGGTCATGTCATATCCAAAGCTGGGGTAATGGTGGATCCAACTAAAATAGAAGCAGTTGCAAGATGGGAAGCTCCAAAAATTCCTTCTGAAGTCCGAAGCATTTTGGGATTGGCCGGCTATTACCGTAAGTTTATTCAGCACTTTTCGAAGATAGTCGTGCCATTGAATAAGTTGACTTGAAAGAACATTAAATTCCAATGGGAAGGAGAACAACAAGAGGCTTTTCAATTATTAAAGGATCATCTTCGCAGTGCACCGGTGTTGACTTACCAAATGGATCCGAAGACTTTGTGGTATACAGTGATGCTTCAAAGTTAGGGTTAGGATGTGTTCTGATGTAGAGAGGAAAAATGATTTTTCTATGCTTCAAGACAGTTGAAAGATCATGAGAAACAGTATCCAACCCATGACATGGAATTAGCTGCAGTGGTGTTTGCTCTAAAAATCTGGAGGCATTATTTTCTGGGAACAAAGTGTCAGATTTATACTGATCACAAAAGTTTGCAACATTTGTTCAGCCAGAAAGAATTAAGTATGCGACATATTCGGTGGATTGAACTTGTAAATGATTATGATTGTGAAATCCTCTACCACCCGGGAAAAACTAACGTGGTAGCTGACGCTTTGAGCAAGAAAGAAAAGAGTGGAACCGTTAAAACTATGGCAATGAGAATGAATTTTGTCCCTGACATTCGTAAGGAAATTTAGAGATGTCAACAAGAAGCTATGAAAGAAGAATTTGTTAAAATAGAAAGGTTGTGTAAGATGATTTCAACCCTCGAGCCGAATGACGAATGACTAATGTGCTTTCAGAGACGAGTCTGGGTACCATGTTTTGGAGATACCCGGAACACTATATTAAATAAAAGTCATAAATCCCGATACTCTATTCATCCAGGTACCAATAAGATGTATAGAGATTTGAAACATTTTTATTGGTGGCCCAGATTGAAAAAGGACATAGCTAGATATGTGGAACAGTGTCTGACATGTCTACATGTTAAGATTGAACATCAGAAGCCATATGAAAATCTTCAATCTGAAGAGATACCTGTATGGAAATGGGATCACATTACAATGGATTTCTTCATGAAGTTGCCTCGAACTCCAAAGGGGTATGATACGATTTGGGTAATTATTGATCGTCTGTCTAAATCTGCACATTTTCTACCAATGAGAGAGATGTACTCTCTATAAAAGCTAGCGCATATTTACATTAAAGAAATTGTAACTAGACACGGTGTTCCATTATCTATTATCTCTGATAGAGATAGTCGGTTTACTTCAAAGTTCTGGGAAGGGTTGAACAAAGCTTTGGGATCTGAAATACGACAAAGCACAGCTTATCATCCGCAAACTGACGGACATAATGAAAGAACTATCCAGACTCTCGAAGACATGTTGAGAAGTTGTATTATTGACTTTGGGGGATCCTGGGAAGATCATTTGTCGTTGATAGAGCTTGCAAATAACAACAGTTACCATTCCAGCATCCAAGCGGCACCATATGCAGTATTGTATGGACGTAAATGCCGAACGCCGTTGTGTTGGAACGAGGTAGGTGAAAGGCAGTTGACGGGTCCTGAAATTGTCCAAGAAACTTCTGAAAAATATCGAACAAATCCGCGAAAGAGTTAAGACAGCACAAGACTGCCAGAAAAGTTATGTTGATAATCGTCGAAAGTCGATTGAATTTTATGTAGGTGATTTTGTGATGCTGAAAGTTTCGCCATGGAAGGGTGTCATCAGATTTGGAAAGAAGGGTAAGCTTAGTTCGAGGTATGTTGGGCCGTTCAGAATATGTAAGCGAATTGGGCTAGTGGCATATCAGTTAGAGCTACCAGAAGAACTAAGTCTGATTCACAACACTTTTCACGTATCTAATCTGCGAAAATGTTTAGCCAATCCGAGTCTAGCTGTACCGCTTCCAGAGATTAATTTGGATAGTAAGCTGAACTTTTTGGAAACACCAAAAGCTGTAATTAACCGAAAGATCAGGGTGTTGAGAAACAAAGAAACCAGTCTGCTTAAGGTTCAATGGAAGTTTTACAAAGGACCAGAAGCGACAAGGAAATTGGAGTCTAAAATGAGATCAGAATACCCGTGACTTTTTTATTAAAGGAATTCCAGGTCGGAATTCTTTTGAGGGGTGGATAATGTGATAATTGGGTCTTGGTTATCACCTGAGATAACTTATACGTGATTATTTGTTATGTGTTTACGTGATAGCGTGATAAATTTGTTATATTTGATCATGCTAGTGTGTGAAAATTATGTGCATAATGTAGATGCATGTATGAGATTATGTGTATATGTGGGAGCATATGTATACATGATATATATATATATACACACACATGCATGATATGGGAATGCATGGGGTGTGTGTGTGTGTGGCCGACTTTCCTATTAAGGAAAGGTATAAAAGGAGGGTCTTGGCCTCCATTTTCAACTACTTGCTATTTTGGAAACCATAAGTGAGCGATTGAAGTGAGGAAGATTGATCGGATTGCATTTCACCAAGATTTTCAAGGACGTTGCATAAGGTGAGTAATTTTAAACGTTTTAATTCTCTTTGGAATGCATAGTTATTTGTATAAAATCTTGCATCTGGTTGGAAGTTTAAATTGTAGGAGTGTTGTCCGGATTAGACTTAAACCAAACAGGTGTTAAGCGGTTTAGTCTTAAACCGGACAAGTGTTAAGCGGTTTAGTCTTAAACCGGACAAGTGTCGGTTTAGTCTTAAACCGGACAAGGGTTGGATGATTTAAGCCCTAAATCGGATAAGACTTGAGCGATTTATGAATATGGAGATTATTTTTAACATTTTGAACGGAGAAGTAGGAATACGACTAAAAGGTGACCGGTTTATTTAAATCGGACAAAACCTTGAATTATGAGTTGTCCGGATTGGTAAATCGGACAAGCTATGTGAAGTGTTGTCTTGATTTGTTATCCAGACAAGGTTGACCGGATTAATGGTAAATCGGACAAGCATTGGACGATTTGTTGCCCAGATTTGGTAAATCGGCCAAGACTTGACCGGAGATGAAGCCCGACCAAGTCTATGTTGACCGGATTTGCATTATGCCTTGTGCATGATTGATGAAAATTGTTATAAAATGGGAATTTTGAAAAAGATAATTTTTGAACTGATAATAATAATAATTCCATTGACTGCGGTCTAACTCTATATGGAATTGTTTTGTGAAATATTTTGATGAGGAAATAAGGGTGGCATATCAAGGAGAGGTGTACCATGGGATAAGGGTGGCATATCAAGGAAAGTTGTACATTTGGATATAAGGGTGACAATTGTATGTGTGTGATATATATTATAACTCTTACTATCACATTCCTTAAGATTATTGTGGTCTAGAATCTTTATTTCTTTCTGATTTAAAAATTTAGGATCAGGGTTCTTATTGGAAATCATATTCTGAATGTTATAGAGAATGGGATAACAGGTTTGGCCTGAAGCTTTATATAAACCTTATTTGAATAGAAAAGGTTTAAAAGTGGCACTATGTTAATTTGGTTAATATAAACCTGTTTAGAGTTGATGTATTACTTGCAAGCAAAGATTATTGACTTGAAAGGTGAAAGGTATCATTATTGTGTTCTCACTTGTTCAATATTATATATATATATATATATATGAAAAGTTGTTTTGTTTAAAAGTTTTGGTGATTATCACTCTGCAATGACATAAATAGGGTAACTCACTAGACCTTTCGGTCTAACCCTCGTTTTGTGATTTCAAATATGTATTGCATGAAGTGCTGATGGTAAGGGAAAGCGAAAAATATAATAATTTCCCTATATATTTATCTACATGAAGATTGGCTGATGTTTTGTATAGTTTTGGCAAATGTAATTGGATTAGTACAAGAATTTGTATTTTGAATTTTTGAACCATGTACTTTATACTGGTAAATTCTTGTATTAAGGGACCAATGTGGGATTTAAACATGTATTTCTTTTGTATGAAGTACGTGTTACATGCAATGTGTGGTATGGGGTGTTACATTATCGAGAATTGAACAAGTTGACAATCAAGAATAAGTATCATTTGCCAAGAATTGATGACTTGTTTGATCAACTGGTGGGAGCGAGTTATTTCTCCAAGATCGACTTAAGATCAGGGTATCATCAGCTTAAGGTCAGGGAGGAAGACATCGCTACAACAACCTTTCGAACTAGGTACGGGCATCATGAATCCTTAGTTATGCCATTCGGCCTAACTAATATGCTCGCAGCCTTTATGGATTTAATAAATATTGTATGTAAGGAGTATCTTGATAAATTCATTATTGAATTTATCGACAATATTCTTATATACTCTAAAACCGAAGAGGAGCACGTAGAACATCTTCGCCTAATACTAGAACTTCTGAAAAGAGAGAAGTTGTATGCGAAATTGTCCAAGTGTGAATTCTGGTTATGGGAGGTTCAATTCTTGGGTCATGTCATATCAGAAGGAGGGGTGAAAGTAGATCCAGCTAAGATAGAAGCAGTTGAAAAATGGGAAGCTCCGAAGACTCCTTCTGAAATCCGAAGCTTTTTGGGATTGGCAGACTATTATCGTAAATTCATTCAGGACTTTTCTAAAATAGTCATGCCATTGACCAAACTGACTCGAAAGAATGTTAAGTTTCAGTGGGATGAAGAACAACAAAAAGATTAACATTATTTGGTTGTTTTAGTTAGTCTTACAACATTTTGTAGCCATTGATGCAAGCCGTAATCTTCTTCAATTAGAGGTGAAGAATGCATGGTTTTCAGTGGATAATATAAATCCATTGCTAAATCTAACAAGTTTGACATCTGAATATATAAGAGTACATGACTGAGAAACTAAACAGGTTGAACTTACATTTATCATTATCCTCTTTTAATTTGTTTTTGCTCTTGGCTTTATGTATATTGATTATGAGTAAGGATTTGAGTTCACTCCTCCTCCTATAACTAGATCTGATGGCACTTGTTTCTCTCCTCCTCCTATAACTAGATCTGATGGTTCTGCATAACCATAGCTTATCAGTTTGGCTTTTTTGCTTAGAAGCAAGAACCCTCCATGTATTAGATATTTATAATATAATACTCATACATTATATTATAATATTATGTGTATATATAAATGTGTGTGTATATTATAATATATGTCAATGATATGTTTGTATATGTCTAGCATTACATGTGGTTTCTGACTTAATCATGCATTACCCTTATCAACCATGGTTAAGTCAGATGGTCAGGTCTTACAATTGTACAACCATGCCCCATATATATACATTGTCTAGCTCAAGTTAGTCTACAGACTTTGACACAAAATAATTCGTATCTTCAAATTGAATTTGAGAAAACTCAAAATATCAAAGATGTAGATATATGTTTTATCTTTCCAATGCAACTRGAATCATGAATTTTGGAGCTTTGAGGTGAAAGTTGTGCACAAAAGGCTACAGCAGCGCAAAGCCGACATCGCAAAAATTCTTACCGGGTATGCTTGTAATCTATGCAGTAGTTAGCTAGTTAAACACTTCCATAGTTAATCACCGGATGTTCTTACTCATTATGATTCATTTCCCTTTGATCCAACTTAGGGAATATGGAGTTGATAGGTCAAGTTTAATCATATATCTTACAAGATTATTATGGAACTTAATAAAATCTTATAATCCTGTTCTTCAATCACGTTTTTGTAGGTTGGGGATAGAGCATATGGATTGTTTATTACAATTGAAGACGCTATTGGAGCAACAATCGCATAGCCTTGTCCTTTCACTTTGGTATGTTAACCTTTTAACACTTGTGAGTTTTACCAAGTGTAGAATTTTTTTATTACATAATTTCAAGCTCATATATCTGTTTTTAATTGTAGATTATGCATGACGAAGATTGATATCTCTCGTTTGTAAGACACAATAAGATTTTTTGTATTTGCCTAATTCTTGTTCAGTACTTAGTTTTGTCATGATACAACTTTGTGGTGGATACATAGCTTGGTAATTGGTACTCATGTAAGTATTTGTACAACTTATGAATTTTGTTCTATCAATTCAATTCGTAAAACTTTCATATATGCTTCTAAATGTAATATTACAGAAGAATTTTATAATTGGATGATGCGTCTCGCATTATAGTCATTTAGGACGCTTTTAGTGTTAATTATTATAGCCTATTAGGACACTTTTTTAGTATAACTTAGTTTATTTTATAGGACTCAAAAATTTGTTTCATAATTATATAATTTATTAAGACACATATTTTGGTACTATATAATTGTTTTAGCGACATTGAATTTCGTCCTATAAAAGCATTTTTTGGGACGCCCATACTTGTTTTTAAATGTAAACATTTTGAGTGTCCTATATTATAGTATATTTTGACACTTTTTTGTGTTACTTAAACCATTTTATAGGACTATGAAATTTGTATCATGATCCTAGAGTTTTTTACGACACTCAAATTCATCTCATTAACCTAATACAACACCTTTAGATGAGTCAAACACATTTTTTTGTCCTATAAACTTAAAAGTCCTATTAACTACCTTGTTAGGACACTAATGAGGGTCCTATAAACCTCTTTTTGTCGTAGTGACAAGTTCATCAGCGATTGCAGATCGCTCGAACTGAAAAACATAAACAAAATTACTTCGCATAGAATATAAGGATAGCTCCCCAACCTTTACTACAACTATCAGTCTCAATAATCAAGTAATCTGTATCAAGAGGTAAAACAAGTTCGAGTAAAATTTTGATCTCATTTTTCAATTGTTGCACAAGCTTAATATCTTCTTGATTAAAATATCTTTGTCCATTTGGAGAGGTTTTTGCATATAAAGGACCAACAATTTTTCCAACATTTTTTATAAAAGGTCTAGCATAATTTATCAGTCCTAAAAACTTTTGCAACTATTTTAA
The DNA here is from genome assembly GCF_001531365.2 of Cynara cardunculus var. scolymus. Lineage (NCBI taxonomy): Eukaryota > Viridiplantae > Streptophyta > Magnoliopsida > Asterales > Asteraceae > Cynara > Cynara cardunculus. Next base: position 79,948 of record NW_020200958.1, read on the forward strand.
ATCTTCTAATTTATTTGGAAAATCAAGAGATTTTTTAGCAATATGAGGTTGCAAAAATATTTTTCCTTCTCCAATATTTACTCCAAAAAAGTCTATATATTCACGAAATAACTGCATTTTCTTTTTACTCAAAATTAAACCATGTCTTATAAATTTTTAAAAAACGATTTGCAAATGGCCATTATGGTCTTTTTTATTTTTACTGAAAACCAAAATGTCATCTATATAAATGGCCACAAAATTGCTATGTTTATTAAAAATGTCTTACATTTTTCTTTGAAATATACTCGGGGCATTCTTAAGCCCAAAAGGCATGACTAACTCAAAATGACCTTCTGGACAAGTAAAAGTCGTCTATTTTATGTTGTCTTGATGCATTTTGACTTGCCAAAATCCCGATTTCAAATCAAATTTACTAAAAATTTTGCAATAATTTTGAATCTTGTTGATTAAAACAATCTTATCAGGAATATTATATGCATCATCGATTGTATCATCATTCAGTCTTATAATTTATAACCATACGACTCTTTCCTAAAATTATTTCAGAATGATTATTAACAATAAAGGCGGCAGATCTATGGGGACTATCAGATTTTCTAATAACGCCTAATTTTAAGAAGTCTGGAATATGCATTTAAAATCTTTTCTATCATCATTAGTTGGTTCTATATTTCTAGTCTTTATCACATATTCGGGATTTTTAATTTTTAGCTCACATAAAACACTACAACAAAATCCGTTTGATAGGACACTCCCAAATCCTAAGTGTCCTAATAGACCTTTTTATAGAACTTAGTTTATAGGACAAAAAAAATATGTTTCCTATCTAAAGGTGTTGTAACAAGTTTATATGACGTTTTTTGACGTCGTAATAAGTTTTTTAGGACACTTTTAATATAAAGCGTCCCATGATCAACTTTATAGGACACTTTCTCAAAAGTGTCCTATAAACTCAATTTTTTATAGGACATTTGTTTTTATAGAACATTTTTTCAAATAGTGTCCTATAAAGTTGATAATGGGACGCTTTATATTAAAAGTGTCCTAAAAAACTTATTACGACATTAAAAAACGTCATATAAACTTATTACAACATCTTTAGATAGGACACTTTATTTTTTTGGTCCTATAAAGAAGTCTATTAGGACATTTAGAGTTTGGGAGTGTCCTAAAAATTCGATTTTGTTGTAGTGAAACTTTGTCTTTTTCCCAATATTTGATAATGTCTTCTCCAATTATTCCCATTTTCTCTAAATTAGAACAAGGTTATTGATATCAGAATCTGTTACCAAAGCTCTGTATAACTTTTCACTGCTAACAAAGTCTAGATCATAATCTATAAAATGGTTTTCATCATAATTTATAAATTCGATCTTCTAAATATTCGTCTAACTCTTTTTCATTGAGCTGACACTCTCTTTCCTTCTTGCAATTGCACGGTTTTTCAAAAATTGGAGTATCATGCTTGTCAGTCTTTGAAGGAAAATGAGTAGTGATGGCAGGAGTGAAAAAAGTATGCTTGTGATGTAATGCCCCAAATACCACATTTGCATAGAACACATATTTCATAACATAGAAACATGGATTACATCAAACGGTCCCACTAGTACAAGGATTACTATATTTACAAAATTGACATATAAAAATTTCCAAAACAAATCATGTACTACTACATGTAATATAACATGCATCTTCAAAAGCAGACAATAGATTTAGGAAAATA
>NW_020200958.1:84003-85227 GCF_001531365.2 Cynara cardunculus var. scolymus
ATAACTTTTCTGGCGATCTTGTGCAGTTTTGATTCTCTCACGGATCTGTTCGATCTTTTCAGAAGTTTCTTGGACTATTTCAGGACCTGTTAGCTTTTTTTCACCCACTTCACTCCAACACAATGGTGTTCGGCATTTACGTCTATACAAAACATCATATGGTGTTGCTTGGATGCTGGAATGGTAACTATTGTTATACGCAAACTCTATTAATGGCAAGTGATCTTCCCATGATCCCCCGAAATCAATAATACAGCTTCTCAACATATCTTCGAGAGTCTGAATAGTTCTTTCACTTTGCCCATCAGTCTGCGGATGATATGTTGTACTTAATCGAATTTCAGACCCCAGAGCTTTCTGTAATCCTCCCCAGAACTTTGAGGTAAACCGACTGTGTCTATCAGAGATAATACACAAAGGAACACCGTGTCTGGTAACAATTTCTTTGATGTAAACCTGCGCTAACCTTTCTAAAGAGTATTTCTCTCTTATTGGTAGAAAWTGTGCAGATTTAGATAAACGATCAACAATTACCCAAATTGCGTCATACCCCTTTGGAGTTCGAGGTAACTTCATAACAAAATCCATGGTAATGTGATCCCATTTCCATACAGGTATTTCTAACGATTGAAGACTTCCATACGGCTTTTGATGTTCAATCTTAACCTGCAAACATGTCAGACACTGTTCCACATATCGAGCTATGTCTCTTTTTAATCCTGGCCACCAATAAAGAGGTTTTAAATCTTGATACATCTTATTGTTGCATGGCTGGATAGAATATCGGGATTTATGACTTTCATTTAGTATCATACTTCGGATATCTCCAAAATATGGTACCCAAATTCGCCCCTGAAAACACATAATTCCTTTGTCAWWYKGTTCCAATATTGAAATCATCTTACCCAACTTTTCTGATTTGATAARATCTTCTTTCATTGCTTCCTTCTGACATCTCAAAACTTCTTCATGAATATTAGGGACTAAGCTTATTCTCATTGCCACAGTTTTAATAGTCTCGCTTCTTTCTTTTCTACTTTGTGTGTCCACAATATCTGATCAATCTTCAATAATCTTCACAATCATCATGGCAGATCAAGATATGACATTAAGATCATCAAGAACACATAAGAATATTGAGAGAGAAAGTCAAATGGTCAATCCTTCTATTATGCACGTATATTACAAATGAAGCTCCTCTCACACTAATTACAAAAGACTTAA
>NW_020200958.1:88067-89979 GCF_001531365.2 Cynara cardunculus var. scolymus
ATAAGCTGCTCAAAATCCGAGATTTGCTTTAGAAGTATCTTTGCGTTTAGCTCGAGAGAATTAATCTTATTCTCATAAGATTCTCGTTCAGCTCCAAACTTTCTTTCAACTTCCATAATCCTCTTCTTTTCTATTTCCATCTCTTTTCTTTCATCACTTAAAACCTTTTCAGTTTGTAAAACCTTTTCTTTCTCTATCTCCAGTAAATTCCTTACATCAAACAATTCACTTTCCGATTTATGTACTATAATTGTTAAATCCGCAATCTGTTTATTTAACCTAACTGTGTCTTCTGGATCAGCACAGGTTTTCATCAGTTCATCCAGCTTTTCTTGCAAAATTCTCTTTTCTTCTTTCTYTCTYTGAAGAATACCATTCAGATGATTTGACCATGATATACTMTTGCTAAGACTAGAATCTACTTGAGCATACTTTTCTTTAAGCTCACGATATTCTTTAGTATAAAAAACTGCCATTTCAAAAAATAGAATGATCAGATAAGGATCTATGCAGTGAAATCAGATAAAAGAAATAAGAAYARTTAAAGTTMAAAAAAAATAGAAAAACACAAACACTGAAAAACTCACACAAAAACAGATATACAATGATCCAAAAACAAAATCTAAACACAAATGAAAACCACGAACAATTAGAAACCKAAAAAAAATTAAAACTGCCCAAGTCCAAAACAAACTGAGTCAAGCCCAAATACAATACAAATGTTACACTTTGTATAAAAAATGATCTATCTGCACTCGAAAATCTACTTGTATGCTGCGCTTATCAGTTCTTCACTTGGGCTGCGGTGACTTGTTCTGGTAGCTTGTTATCACTTTGGCTGCCGCTTTACAAAACTCAGAACCTTTGCTGCTGTTACGAAAACTTGAGCTGCTGTCAAGACTGCTTTCAAGACTTGCTTCTGTTTAGCTCATTCAACACTTCGATCCGCACCTGTTATCAAGACCAAACACTGTGTAGATGTTGTTTCAAAACAAACGTCTAACAACAAGAATAATCACAAAACAACAAACATAGTCACAAAATAAAGCTGTTGTTTAGCTTCAGTGTAGTTGTTGTTTCAAACGTCAAAGTGAAGCTGCTGTTTTAAACTGAGTTGCTAAAATCTGATGAATGCTGCACAAAAAATGGATTCGAATACTGATGTTAAGAACCTGCTGTTAACTCTGTTACAATGTTGTTGCTGCTGCTGTCTTCTTCTTGTTTCAAATAACAAGCTGACMTGTTTGCAACCTGTTAAGACCTGTGAGTTTGTTGTTTTTGATCTATCTAAACATCCTGCAAAGAACCTGTTTATCTCCAAACACAACARCAAACAAAAGTTAAACTGTATGAACCTGCTGCTGTTTTTAACAATGAACCAGTAATATCCGATTTAACACAAACACAAATGAAAGTACAATCCGGACATCAATTAAGCAACTATGAACCTGTCAATCACAAAGGGCAAACCAGTTCCAGCGAGTTACTCGTTCTGGACAGCAACTATAAACATGTCACCATCTACGAATCAATCATGCAAAGGAACAAGCTGTGTCTTAAATCAACAATGTGAAAATGCAGCTTCAAGATGTTTAAAGAACAATGTTGCTGCTTTCTTCTTGTTGCTGTTGACTGTTCTGTTTGCTGCTGCTACTTGCTTTGATGATACTGTTGCTGTCTTGTTTTGAAGTTGTTTTCTAAACAGTTTTAAAACAGTAAGACTGCTGTTACTGTTACTTAAACAGCCAAGTGAAAGTTGACATTATGACATCAAACCTGTTACTGTTAAAACCAGACTTGAACAGCTAAACATGAATTATAAGCAACTAACCTGTGTATGCATTAAACAAGAAAATACCATGTAAAACTGCAGCACCAACTCACTTATGCTATATGCCAATCTTCATCATTA
>NW_020200958.1:90624-92188 GCF_001531365.2 Cynara cardunculus var. scolymus
CTCAAAATAGTTATGAACAAACCGGCAAAGAACCTGTCTATTTCTAATCACATATGAGTTGTCAACTGTTGCTGTCTAAAGCAACAAATTCAAATCTTTAAACTCAAACAACTTATCAAACAGCATAAAAAAAACAGTCTACTAAACCTGTCCTAAACCGTTTTAAAGAAATACAACAGCTTAAACAGTTTAATGCACCAATAAGCAGATCAAATCTACGATTTAGTCCAAATACGAACAAACCTGATTAAACCTGTGAAATCTGGGCATTATTAGCATATGACAACAAGCATGTTTAACAAAACAGCAAACACCTTTTTCTCCACAAAAACAGCCTGCTAAACTGTTGATGCTACTGTCAATACTTGAAGGTAAACCGGACACAGGCAAGAGTATAAACCAGCTGCTGTCAAAAATGCAATCGATTCATATCAAGAAATTTAGCAATTTACAAAATTGAATCAAAATCAATCAACAATTTTGATGAACTAAATTGAATCAAGAAATGATATACACCCAATTTGGATCAAAAACAGAGAATGATATATAAATCGGAATAAATGGAATCAAGCGGATTAGAAGTCCGCTCAAACTTCTTAGATGAACAAGTCCTAAACCACTTGGGATGGCTTACCTGCTAAATGAATCAGAGCCCTAATCCGGTCAAGTGGTGACCGGTTTAGATGAACACCGGACAAGAAGTAAACGGTTTAGGTATAAACCACTCAAGATAGAAAACCTAAAATACTTACCTGATTTGTGCAAAACGTGCGGTTTACCTCTTCTCCCTTCAAGCTACGTGCAGTGTATATGAACACGGCTCAAGATATCCGGTCAAGTTGTATGCGGTTTACCCTTGTGATGAATTCTATTGAGACTGTGAGAACCAGTGTGATGAAGAAAGAAAGTAACCGGACTCTTATCCGGTCAACTATATTGGGCTTAAAAAAATTTGGGGTTTTTAAAAAAAAAAATATGGACGGTTTAACAAATTTATTCAAACTAAGCAAAATAAAAACAGATCAAAACTAACAAAAACACAAAAAACTGAATTTTTTTTTAAAAAAATGGATCAAAAACACTGACATTTAAAAAGAAATTCAAGAACACGAAAAAATTTTAAAAACACAAAAATCCGATCAAATCTTGATAAAGGTTGATCAAATCACAAAAATTTGTGAATAACAAAGATTCACAACATGATTTCGAGCATTTTGATCATATTTTTAACACAAAAACACAAGATTTTTATGAAAAATCGGATCAAAAAAACAAACAAAAAAAATAAGAACACTCAAGAACACAAAAAAATTCAGAAAAAAAATCAAAAAAAAATCACTTATCTGATTTCTTTAACTTCTGATTTCTCGCATTCCAGCTTTGATACCAATTGTGTGTCCACAATATCTGATCAATCTTCAATAATCTTCACAATCATCATGGCAGATCAAGATATGACATTAAGATCATCAAGAACACAAAAGAATATTGAGAGAGAAAGTCAAATGGTCAATCCTTCTATTATGCACGTATATTACAAATGAAGCTCCTCTCACACTAATTA
>NW_020200958.1:92623-94900 GCF_001531365.2 Cynara cardunculus var. scolymus
ATTTTTAAAGCAAATACTACCGCAGCTAACTCCATATCATGAGTCGGATATTGCTTCTCATGATCTTTCAATTTTCTTGACGCATAAGAAATTACTTTTCCTCTCTGCATCAGAACACATCCTAATTCCTAATTTTGAAGCATCGATGTATGCCACAAAATCTTCGGATCCTTCTGGTAGAGTTAATACCGGCGTACTACAGAGATGATCCTTTAATAGTTGAAAAGCTTCTTGTTGCTCTTTTTCCCACTGAAATTTAACATTCTTCCGAGTCAATTTGGTCAATGGCACGGCTATTTTAGAAATGTTCTGAATAAACTTACGGTAATAACCTGCCAAACCCAAAAAGCTACGAACTTCAGAAGGAATCTTTGGAGCTTCCCATTTTGCAATTGCTTCTATTTTCATTGGATCAACCTTTATCCCTGATTCTGAAATGACATGACCCAAAAATTGAACTTCTCTTAAACAGAACTCACACTTGGACAACTTAGCATACAACTTTTCTCTCTTTAATACTTCCAGTATCAAACGAAGATGTTCCGCATGTTCTTCTTTGGTCTTAGAGTATATAAGAATATAATCGATAAATACAATAACAAATTTATCAAGATATTCCTTACATACCCTATTCATCAGATCCATAAAGGCTGCGGGTGCATTGGTTAAGCTGAATAGCATAACTAAGAATTCGTGATGTCCGTACCTTGTTCTGAATGCTGTTATGGCCACATCTTCTTCCCTGACCTTGAGCTGATGATATCCTGATCTTAAATCAATCTTGGAGAAATTACTTGCTCCCACCAATTGGTCGAACAAGTCATCAATCCTCGGTAAAGGATACTTGTTTTTGATTGTCAACTTATTCAGTTCACGATAGTGTATACACATTCGCATAGACCCATCTTTCTTCTTACAAAATAAGACCGGAGCACCTCAAGGTGAAGTACTGGGTCTAATAAATCCCTTATTTGTTAAATCTTTCAACTGTGCCACCAATTCTTTCAGTTCAGATGGAGCTAAACGGTACGGCGCCTTTGCTACAGGTGCAGCCCCTGGTATTAAATCAATTTGGAACTCAATAACTCTATCTGGTGGTAATCCAGATAAGTCTTCCGGAAAAACTTCTGGATACTCACTAACAATCGGAATCAATTTTTCCTTTCCTTTCTCTTTCTTTAAATCGATTACATATGCCAAACATCCTTGGTACTTCTTTCGAATACTTTTCCGGGCTTTCGTTACTGACAAAATACTGGTATGGTGATTCTGACGATCACCATAAATAACAACAGTTCTCTGGTCTGGCATAACAATTCTGATCATTTTCTGATTACAAACAATACTAGCCTGATTCTTTGCCAACCAGTCCATACCCACTACTACGTCAAATTCCTTCATCGGCATGGGAAATAACCGGATCGAAAACTCACAACCCTCAATAACAATAATGCAGTTATTGAACACACTAGTAACATTTTCTTGACTATTAGCAGTATCAACTACTAATTCATCATCAAGTAGCACAGGTTTCAAACATGCAATTTGAGCTAATAATGGTGATACAAATGAATAATTTGCACCAGAGTCAAATAACACCTTAGCACATTGTGAATTCAGAAGGAATGTACCTGTTACTACATCTGGGGTTGCTTCTGCCTCATTCTTTGTCATATGAAATGATCTACCTCTGGTTCCACTCTATGACAATCCTGCATTTTGAGATTTCAGGTTAATACCTTATATCAGGATCTTTATTGAAAACTAAGTCTTTCTAGGATTTAGCTTTGATGAGTAGAGATCATCTTGCTTAATTCCCAAGATTAGTTCGTTAGATCATGCCTCGACGGGTAGCTAACAAAGCTAGTTTATGCAATGCCAATTAGTCTTGAAGTATTTTCACGTAAAAATAAAGTTGATATATTTTTTAAGTTCCGTCCTTTTCCCAAATTTAAAAGTTCTAAAGTCCCATTTTATATTTATTTTCCAATTAATTTAAAGAGTGGTGTTTTAAATCTTTTGTCAAAATATTTTGTTGTTTTTTTTTTATTTAAAAAGTCTTTTGGGCTTGGACTTTTAGAGGTTAGCCCATTCTTTTCATGGAATCGACATAAATACCCCCCTTCCCTTTTGAAAGTCCTTCACTTTTCAAACTACCAGCCATTTCATCTCTTTCTTTCCAACTGATTCCATCTTCAAGCAACACTTAAGGACTTTTGGTGTTCTTAAAGACCTGCTCGTGTCTCTTATCAAGAAAAGGTATGTTTTAAAGCTGTT
>NW_020200959.1:0-5906 GCF_001531365.2 Cynara cardunculus var. scolymus
CTTTCCATCGATCCTCTGGTTAGTCTGTCCATCGATCCAATGGTCGAATCCAGACTTAGTCGTTCTGCCTTGATGTCTTCATTGATCTTCTGGTTCTTCATCACTTGTTTGTTTTTCATTACTTTTTACATTTTGCATAGTGGGGTTTAACACCTTCCTCCATCGACGTCATCCTTTCCTCCAAACTCCTTATTTGATTTGCAGTCATCAATTAATTGATTTTAGAGTGAATCTTTGCAAATTCACCCTTACAAAATTCACTAAAGTTGTTAAACTTTGTATTTGTGAGAATTGTTGATAGGAAACCAAGATCAACAAATGATCCTGTTTGCAATCCACATCAGGTGCGGGTTGTCCTGATGATGTGACGAACACATTATATACAACAGATGTACTTGGTAGTAGGATTTTATTGACGTTCATCCCACGAGGACTTCCACCAATCCTTGACCATCCCTAGAAGGAATATCTATAGGTATTAGGATAGGTTGACAAACTACCTATGAAGGTAAGTCACAAAGACTTATGTCGGTATTAGGAAAAATAGCAGTTTCATGATCTGCATTTGGCTTAATGAAGGATGGAGTCCCCGACTCAATGTGAATGAAACAATAATGAGGATGAGACAAGTGTTCCTTGATTTTAACATTGGCCTCCTCCAAATGAGGAGCTAATGGGGTATGTGCTGGTTGCCCCAAAATGTTTTATGATACATCTCCTCTTTGATAAGGAGATGAGTGGGTTGGTGGGGTTGATACGAGAGTTGGCATGGGCTCACTGCCTTTTTCAATACCTTCCACGAAAGAGTGTGGAGAGATAGGATATGTGCATGCCCGGATTTTTGGGCATGGGGCAGGGTCCTCTTCTTTTTTTTGACCCTAATCTCTCAAAAGCCTCTATTTTGTTTTTACCTCTTCTACCGAGGCTCTTGATTTCATTTTTCCTCTTTACATTTCAAGGAGACGTAACCCTGTGTATCTCCTACCCAACACTCTTCTCTTTAGATCCCTCACCACTTGTCCTAAGGGGGGTTGCTTCTTGGGTAAGGTATGTTGGTTCTGGCAGTCCCTTAGAAGTGCAGTATTCTCAAAGTACTCTATTGTCATTCCTAATATGTGCTCTCAACTCCAAGGGGAGTGGCATATGATTTCTGAAATTAGAAAGAGAAATGGATAACCTGAGTGAATCCATGTAGAATTGTGGGACCATTTTCTCCTCTTCTCTTGTCGGAATTCTTGGTTGCAAGTGCATTGCTCCCTTGACATAGAGTTGGAAGAATCTTTGAAATGGAATGTACCCAGGGGGCTTTGCAATGTATGCTTTCATCTCTTCCATGAATAGATATGCATAATCATAATGCATATTGAAGGCTATACCATGGAAAATCGTCAGTGTCGTCCTTGATGTTTGGTCCAGGCTTGAGGCTTTGGGTGACAAACACCTATTGATACAAGAGAAGGGGCAATACCAAACAGGTGGCAAACCCTTCCTCTTGAAACTACTTAGTGTTGGCAAGGGATCTTTGTATCCCAATGAGATGAAGTCTTTGATCATCTAGTCCTGCGATGGTACGAAATCTAAGTCTGATTTCCCCAAGACTTCATGTTTGTTTGGTAGGAAGAGCATCTTCCTTATGAGTTCCAAGGATAGTGAAAAATCGTACCCTCCTACCATTGAATTAAGTTCATTTTCTTCCTCATCGTTTGTTATATTTTTCCACCATTGTTGAAGATACTGAACAATAACTTCATACCTTATGGTGAACATCCTTTTCAGTGGCTGTCGTTTAAGCATTTCAATCACAATCTGGTGATCGTGTTTGAATTTTTCAGAGTTGATGTTTAGTGCACTGTTGTTTTCCTTGATAAATGTCAAATTCAGATTCCGGCAAAAAAGCTTTGCTTACATCAGGTTTTCCTGTGGCTTCAGACATAGCAACAGTCTGTACTGGGTGATTTTCATGAGCATCACCCACTTCACCTTGGGATTATGTAGGTGCATGGGTGTCTTCTTTAGGTTTCTCAGTCGGGTGTTCTTCATTCAGGATTGGAATCGGAGCCGGGTGATTGAATACAGGGTTGAATGATGAGGAGTGATTTCTTAAAGGAAGAGACACATGTTCTTGCAACGCAATTTCAATGTTTCTCACCAGGAAAGAAGTACTATGGTTGACCTCATTGTCATATTCAGAGAAGGAGGAGGGTTCAAAGCAGGTTTTGGTGGTATGGATTGTTTTATGGACGTTCGATTTGAGTGAGCCATTGATGGTTTGCTTTGTGATTTCTATGATTGCAAAGAGGCAAGTTCGTATGAGGAAAATGTGTTGATCCCAGATCTCTCAATAACACTAATAATCTAGTTAAGAATAACCAAATTATAGTGTTTTAATGGAGAAAGTGATGAACACTCAAGAATGAATTATAAACAATAAAGAACAGTCTTGAACGTCAAATGTTTCACTTTTTTGATAGGAAAAACGTAAAAAGAGACATTTAGTACAATAGGCCTAATCACCTATTTATACTAGAAAGCTAATTAGAAGATAACTATCTAACAAGACTTTTTAGCTACTCTTCTATTAACAGATAATGTTTATCTAAACTGTTGATAAGCTTTAATATTAAGATAAACTTGAAGTGTAGCTGTCGACTTGTCATCTCYARCTGTCTTCCATGGTATGATGAATCATCCTTATCTTTAAATCTTCATCGTATGCCTCTGGATGAATTGCTGAATCATTCTCTTAAGTGTTGTTCACCAGGGGGCGATGAAGATGCTCTTTCCATCACATCCCTGGTCGTCCATCGGCCCTCTGGTTGTTCTCCAGACTTGGCCAATTCTTCCTTGATGTCTTCATCGGTCTTCTGGTTCTTCATCACTTATTGTTTTTCATTACTTTTTCACTTTATGAATTATGGGAYTTAACAATCTCCCCCTAAGTAATGAAAGAACAAACATAGACTAATCTAGAAACAATTGTGAAGAACAAAGACTAATTTAATAGAAAAACATCAAATTCAAAATTTTCATTGGATGATGAAGTTCTTACAATACTGGAATCAAAAGACATCATTTTAAGGCACAAGTTTACAACTCATCATGATCTACCTTGAAATATATCTCTGAAGCGCAGAAGCAGTCTTCGATAGTCGATGACTGTTGATATCTCATGGATGAGTTGACTCCCTTCTTCTCTTGGCACGTGATTTCTACCCAGTCTCTCTCTGATGAATTTCTGAAACCATTCAAGTGTATCCGATGAATACTTGAATGCCTCAGTTAGTCTGAAGAATTTATTTGCCCCGAACTCATTCCTGTAAACAAGTCCAAGTTCGGGTTGAATTAAGACTAAGGCAGATCTTTTCTTCTGTAAGCCTTGGAAGTCTTCGTTTGGTGGAGCGCAGGAAAGTCTTTCGATACCGAAGTGAAGAGCAATTTTGAAATCACTCTTTGCTCGATGGTTTACCAGGGTCTCCAATGTTTTTACAACCGCTCTGTTCGCCATTCCAAACCTGATGCCGTGGTCCTGCCTTTGAGCCGTGTATGTGTATAGTTCAATCAAGTCATAGGGATTGAAGTTGATGAGGTCATTTTCATTGAACACGCTAATTTTCCCATGTGCTCTTTCCACTGTGAACTTGATGTATCGAATGGCTCTATTGGCGAAGGTCCTTACTTTTAGATCCATGACCCTCCTTATCCCATCGTTCGAGAAGACAGCCTGTGGTGCTTGTGTGGTCTATCTAATGAACCTATGGTGTAAGAGGTCCATGGACTCGGGCGATAAAATCGGAGGATTGATGGTCAAACTTTCATCCCAGTCTTGGTACAAGTATTGATGGATGTTTTCCATCATAATGGGTTCCCTGGGTGGCAACTCTGGACATCTCCACAGCGACTCCATGTTCTGTATAATCTCATCAACCAAGCTCTACGGAGGATGCCTCGACGAAGAGGGAGTATCTGCTTGCATCACGGGTGGTTGGGTTGAGGGTTGTGTATGGGTTGGTGAATGTATGGTTTCTTGTTGGGTTGGTTCATCTTGGGTTGGTTGTGGTTCAATGGGTTCGGCTTGGGTGGTTTCTGGTTCATGGGGTTCTGTTTGGGTTTGTGGTTGTTGGGGTGATGAAGGTTGGATTATTGTTGGTTCTGGTTGTAAGGATAAGGTGAAGGGTTATGTGGTGTGAGGGGTTGGTGAAGGGGTTAAGGGTAGGTTTGGTGTGGGTGATGAAGTAAAAGGTTGGTTTATTTCTGTTGGTGGGGTGGTTGGCTCTTCATCGGTTGAGGAACTCAACATAATGGGTTCTGGGGTTGTAGCAAAGGGAACATGTAAATTTTGTACATCTTCAGAGGCCAGAGCCTCTGGTTCCCTTGCTTGGGTTCCTTCGGTTGAGGGTGGTAGTTGAGTTTGTGATGGTGGTGGTGGTGGTGCAGCGGATTCCATTTGTGCAGCCGCGACCTCTGTCTCCCCCTCATGAGGTCCAAGACCTTGATCATCGTGGTATTGGTCTTCATGTCGTGGCCTCTTGTGTTGACGGCTGCTGGAGCATGAGGCTCTGCTCCTTTTTTTTTTGCCTTCTTGAAGGACGCAAGATACGCCTTCAGGGCTGCTTGTCTTCGGCTCTCCTCCATCGTTTGAAGGAGAGAAGTGGTGCGCCTTTGTTCATCGGCCAGGTTCTGGGAGAGAACCCTGGTCGGATGGATGGCACGATGAACGAATTTGGCACTAATCTCATTGAAAGATGAGACGAGTGCCTTGGACAGAGCCCGCAGGTCGGCTCTGGTTGCGAACTCTGTGGTTGATGAGGAGGCTTGTGGTGGCACGAAGGTGGTGGCGGATGTAGATGGAGGGACGGAAAGGTTGGTGATGAGATCTCTCACCTCTGCAGTGAATGAGGAGAAGGCTTCATCAAAGGATGGGCGTGCAAAGGGAGGTTGGGGTTGAGTAGGTTGGGGGATTTGGGCTAATATTATGGTGGGGAGTTGGGTGAGGGTGGTTTGGATGGTGGCCATTTGGTGGGTTAGAGTGGCAAGGGTTTCATCGATAGATGAAGTGGATGGAGGTGGGGTTTGTTGAGCGATTTGGGAGATGATGGAGGTTGGTAGGTTGTTAAGGTTTTGGAGGATGGTATGTAGTTGGGTGATGATGTAGGTAAGGTTCTCATCGGCCTCTGTTGCCAGGGCCGTGAGGGTGGCAATGGAGTAGATGAGTATTTGGTTTCTTTGGATGGCAAGGGAGGATGCGGTGTTATGGTGTTGGGTGATGGTTTGTTGGAGCATTTGGAGACGTGTGGTATTATCTCGGGTTTGGGTTTCAATTTGGAAGAGGTGGCGTTGCAGGATTGTAAGAGATTGTTGAAGGTCAGTGGTATCGGTTGAAGGTGGGTTGTCAACAATACCTTGAATGATGAGTTTAAGGTCTTCCAAGGACCGCATCACTGAATCGACAAAGGCTTGGAACTCGGCCTTTGTGACCAGGTCTGCAATTGGGGTAACCCCTGCAGCAACGGATACTGCAGGTTGGGCCTCTGCTCCGGAGGCGCCTTTTTGGCCTTGTGAGAATGTGGGTCTAAAAGGACTTCCATCATGTCCTTGATAGCCCTCAAGAGAGGAGCTATCTCGTGATGTTGCAACATCAGCTTCCTCTTCTTCGGCTTCAGATGTCGAGTAAGTGAAGCGAATGTGTGTCCCCTTCGGTAGAACAAATATCGAAGGGGGATGTGCATGAAAGGAAGATTGCTCTGAACGATCTTGGGGTGATGGAAAATGGGATGTGCGAAGGGGATCTTATATCTTCATCATCTCTCTGTTGGGAGAGGGGTGATGGAAAATGGGGTTCCTCGGCTAATTCATCTCTAGAGGCCCGAAGAATGGCCTCTGGATGGCTGGCTGGGGTTGGGATTGGA
>NW_020200959.1:6306-7631 GCF_001531365.2 Cynara cardunculus var. scolymus
TGGTGTAACCCTCCTTCGAGAGGGTTGGTCGATGGCCGTGCATCTTGTGAACAGGAGTGAATGGCTCCTCAGCCGGTAATCCATGTTTTCTCATTGTGTCCCCAATGAAAAGGGCGAGGAAACGAGGGAAAAGAACCGCAGGTAGAGGCTTGCCAGCGGCTTGGAGTTTGCATTTCTTGACCACCGCCGAATGAATCTCATTGTAGATGAGAAAGGTGTAGTCAAGGTTCAGGTTGAAGAACAGCCCATATCGTCATTATGTTGATGTTCCCTTGGTCCAATAACCCCAGTTTGCATGTGAGAGCTCTGTTAAGGATGGAGAAAAACATGTTCTACATCGGCGGAAGGAATTGATGTTTGAAGTCGGAGACATTGCGGAGGTCATACCTAGCATCTTGACAAAACGTAGAATGTTGTCGGTGGTGGGTGGTTCATCATATTAGGCAATTCCAACCTCCCGTCGAGTGGGAATGCACAGAACTCGAGAAACTTTAGCCCGCGAAATCTTAAGTGAGCATATCATAACATTAGGGGCATCCATGCCCCCCCCTTTCTGGGTCAAACTCACATGTTTGCCAATATTGTTGGACGTACTTTAGTGGTATGCCGGTGTTAGCAAGAGTTAGGGCGGGAAGAAGAATACAGTTCTTGAAGAACTCAATCATGATTGCAAATCGATTGTCGAACAGTGCGTTGCGAAGTTCAATAGCGTGGTTGTTTGACTTCATGGATAAGAACACGATAGCGCGGTTGTCTGCGCCGGTGGATTGGACGCTGCTGTCATTGTTGTTCGATTCGTGGGAGGCGGAGGAGGCCATTGTTGAGGAAGTTGCAGGTTTTTGTTCGTCAAAATCTAGTTGCAGGTTTTGGTAAGCGTAAAGAGGTAATGAGGGTAGAAGAAATGTATTTATATGTGGAGAGATGGTGGGGTGGAGGTGGGAGGGTGGGGTGTRGGCGTGGGGTGGGGGGTGGGAATGGGAAACGGTTTCTTGATTATTATATTAAAAAAATAATCATAAAAAAGTAGAGGCTGTTGGGTAATGGACGATTTGATTTGGAGATCGTGAGCCGTCTTGATTGTACATGCCATTAATGTTGGAGGACACGTGTCATGGCGGGGTAAGGGAAGGTGAAAGTTGAAAGGGTGTATGGGGAACAGGCTGTTTATGGTGTCAGGCGCGTGTTTGGATGACGGAAGGAGTATTTGAAATAAGAAATTATTTCAAATAATATCTTGATAAATATGTATCCAAAAACAATTTAAAATCCCATTTAATTGGAAGATTAATACTAATTACGAAGTTTTGATCTTCTAAAAACCCATG
>NW_020200959.1:8251-9934 GCF_001531365.2 Cynara cardunculus var. scolymus
CCAGAGGCTCTGGTCTTTAGAACTAGAGGCTCTGGTTGCAAAGACAAGGAAAAAGATGTATGAGAGAATGGTTAAGGGTATGGGAAAGAGTATAGAGGTTGAGCCTTTGAGACCAGAGGGGCTCTGGTTCTAAAGACTTTGAATCCAGAGGCTCTGGTCTTTAGAACCAGAGGCTCTGGTCTTAAAGACGATGAAATGAAGTATGAAAATATGGTTAAGTCCATGTGAAGTGAGAAGAGAAAGACTCTTTGGGTCCAGAGAGGCTCTGGTTGCAAAGAGTAGGAATCCAGAAGCTCTGGTCTTTAGAACCAGAGACTCTGGTTGATATAGAGATCTTAGGGTTTGATGAAAGAAGGGTGTGGTGTATATCAAGTCGTAGATGGGAACTTGATATCGCTGGAGGCTCTGGTCTTTAGAACCAAAGGCTCTGGTTGAGAAGGTAATACTTAGTGGAGAAAACTAAGTATTTGCTTTGGACCAGAGGGGCTTTAGTTCCAAAGGCGATGAAGATTGTTTGCCAAATATTAATCGAAGTAATTCTAAAAGGCCAGAGGCTCTGGTTTAGGATACTTGAAGTTTATGGCAAATATTTTATATATCACTTATAGGCATAACCATGAGATATTAAAATCTCTGGTTTCAAGCTAATGAGAGCCTCTAAGTGGTGAGATTCAGCATACCCATCTTGCTGACTAAGAATAAAAATCTTTTATCATCAAGAGCTTTTGTGAAAATGTCAGCAAGTTGAATCTCAGTGGGAACAAAATACATTTCTATATTCCCTTTTTCAACATTGTCTTTCAAAAAATGGTACCTTACATCGATGTGCTTGCTATTGGAATGCTGCACAGGGTTTGCAGAGATTGCTATGGCACTCTTGGAGTCACAAAGAATAGGGACTCTGTCATAATGGAAACCATAGTCCTTGAGCTGAGTCTTCATCCAGAGAACTTGTGAACAACAATTAGCAGCAGCAACATACTCTTCTTCTGCTGTGAATGTTGAGACACAATTTTGTTTTCTGGATGTCCAACTTACCAGCTTGTCCCCCAAGAGTTGACAGCTTCCAGACGTGCTCTTTCTATCAAGTTTGCAACATGCATGATCTGCATCTGTGTAGGCTATTAGATCAAAGCCAGAGTTCTTTGGATACCAGAGACCCAATGATGGAGTTTCCTTGAGGTATCTAAAGATCCTCTTGACTACAGAGAGATGCGATTCTTTAGGATTTGATTGATATCTTGCACAAAGACATGTAGCAAACATAATATTTGGTCTACTAGCAGTTAGATATAGGAGTGATCCAATCATGCCTCTGTAGGTTGTTATATCCACAGGTTTGCCTGATAGATCAGCAAATAACTTAGCGCCTATAGCCATAGGGGTTCTCATCGATGATGAATTTGAGAGAGAGTATTTCTTCAGAAGGTCAGTCACATACTTGAACTGATTGATGAAAATCCCTTCTGAAGTTTGTTTTATTTGAAGAACGAGGAAGAAACTAAGTTCTCCCATCATGTTCATCTCAAATTTGCTTTTCATCAACTCTGAGAATTTTTCGTAATGTTTTGCATTTATAGAACCAAATATGATGTCGTCCACATATATTTGAACAAGTAAGATATCGCTTTTGTGCTTTTTGAGAAAGAGGGTTGTATCGATTGTACCTTTTTCGAATCCATT
>NW_020200959.1:14141-15307 GCF_001531365.2 Cynara cardunculus var. scolymus
TGTGGAACATGCATCGAGGGATTGGAAGATTTCATTGGGTATGGCCATGATTATCAATCGTTTGGCCTTCTTGTCTATCTCTACCCTTTCTATGTCGTCTTYATMCCAATTCTTCTCATCCTTGGGCATATAGTAGGCAGGAATTTCCGCTGTGGTGTTTGTTCCTGGAACTCTTGGAACAAGAGTTTGTGGATGTAAGGACCCTCCATTACAGATCGCAGGAGGTTCCTGTCCATTCCTTCCAAGAAATTCACCATTCTTATATTCCATTGCGGGTACTCTTCTCGTTGAAGAGTTGGAGGCTTGGTGAGGGAACCAACACTGTATGCAGAATTCCAGTTGGCCATTGAGAATTTTTAAGAAGAGAGAGATTTTACGTTTTGATGAGAGAAACGAAAATTGAGAGATTTTGGATGATCATTTTGATTGGAAAAACAATCAATTGGCTCTGATACCAATTGTTGATCCCAGATCTCTCAATAACACTAATAATCTAGTTAAGAATAATAAATTATAGTGTTTTAATGGAGAAAGTGATGAACACTCAAGAATGAATTATAAACAATAAAGAACAGTCTTGATCGTCAAAGGTTTCACTTTATTGATAAGAAAAACGTAAAAAGAGACATTTAGTACAATAGGCCTAATCACCTATCTATACTACCTTATTAAACATCTATACTCAAAGTCTTAAAGTCTTAATTTTTTTAATACCCAAAATACCCTTTATTCCTTTACACCCATCCCCTCTCCACTACTCTTCTACTCGCATGTTCTCCACGACTCTTCTCCCTAAACCAGATTCGCACGCTCCCTAAACCAGATTCGCACGTCTCCACTACTCTCCTCGCATGCTCTCCACGACTCTTCTCCCTAAACCAGATTCGCACGCTCTCCACTACTCTCCTCGCATGCTCTCCACGACTCTTCTCCCTAAACCATTATCGCACTCTGCCCAAAGTCTGTTCTCTCTATCGCATGCTCTCTATCCGGTTCTCTATACCTCAGGCGACTTATAAATGATCTCCCTCAATCGCCCTGCATCTCTCGCTCTCGCTCTCGCTTTGCATCTCTCGCTCTGTCTCTGCATCTCTTCATTCTTCGCCCCTGGTACGATTTCATTCTTGATTTTATTCAAGGTTGCTTTGGGTTTTAGGGTTTAATTT
>NW_020200959.1:15722-20851 GCF_001531365.2 Cynara cardunculus var. scolymus
ATGCAAGGGAATGAACCATTACCATATACTGGGTAATGAAACATTCCTCAACAAACTTTGAGGGGGTGGTGGGTGAAGTTCATTCTCATTTCCATTTCCATTTCCATTTCCTGAAAAGAACCAACTACTCCCTTAGAGCTTATTGGAAATTGCTGTTATATTTAACTGGTAAAAGAAACCTGCGATTTTGAGTTATGTGCTTCATAGAGTCCTGCCAACAACAATCCCTATATGTGTATGGTTGCCAAGATGTGTATGGTTGTTTGCTTATTTAAATTTGAGTGTGCCAAAACGAAGTAGAATAGGCAGTAAATCAGAAAATCGGATACAGGATACAGCAGCAAATCAGAAAATCATGAACACAAAAGACCATTTGGACAATCTGTTTAAAAGACCATTTTCCAAAAAGCCACTATATGTCCAAACAGTAACAAATCCACCCTACTGTTTGCATTCTCTATTGTTTGCAATATGTTCCTATAGAACTAAGTATTTCTTGGTGCTTTGGATGTTAGAAGTTATTTTGAAGTGAGTATTTGTTGGTGCTTTTTCTTAAAACATAATATCCAAACCTAGAGTTATTTTGAAATGATAAAAACCTGCTATAATGATAAAAAAAATTAGAACATGCTATACAAAAAGAACCTGCTGCTGCTGTAATGCATACAGAGGTCTAAGAAGTTCTGTTGTAACTCCATAACCTGTTGAACTACTGCTTACAGTATGTGCTTAACTTTATATACAACTTGACTTTATAACCTGTTACATGTGTCTATGTGTGTATATAGATATATATATATATATACTTATCTTGATGTGTGTGTGTGCATATGTATTTATACTATTCCTAGGGCCACATAAGACCTCCCATCCTCAGGCCAATAAGATATGCACTTCACATGTAAAAACTTAAAAGAGCAAACAATGATTACAAAAAACCATGCTCTTGTTTTAAAACCTCATCAATTTTTGTATATTCCATTCTTCTAATTCTCAGGCACATGGTGCTTTTAAACTATAAACCCACACATGCTTTTCGCACATGCACACACCCACACATGCTTTTGGTATATTCCATTCTTCTGTTTCTTACACACACACCCACACATGCTTTTCTTACATGCACACTTGTTGTAGCAGGTTTTTGCAACCACAAGTATTGAAAAATAGAAAAATGTAAGTACAAATGTTGTAGGCTTTATGACATCTTGAAAGACTTTGATATCTCGAAATTGAATAGATTTTAATGAACTTTTACATCCCGCCGCATTGCACGGGTACACAACTAGTTTATACTAGAAAGCTAATTAGAAGATAACTATCTAACGAGACTCTTTAGTTAATCTTCTATTAACATATAATGTTTATCTAAACTGTTGATAAGCTTTAATATTAAGATAAACTTGAAGTGTAGCTGTCGACTTGTCATCTCCAGCTGTCTTCCATGGTATGATGAATCATCCTCATCTTTAAATCTTCATCGTATGCCTCTGGATGAATTTCTGAATAATTCTCTTAAGTGTTGTTGACTAGAGGGGAGATGAAGATGCTCTTTCCATCGCATCCCTGGTCGTCCATCGTTGTTCTCCAGACTTGGCCAATTCTGCTTTGATGTCTTCATCGGTCTTCTGGTTCTTCATCACTTATTGTTTTTCATTACTTTTTCACTTTATGAATTATGGGACTTAACAAAATGAAGGCGGGAGTATGAACGATTGACATATATGGAGTATATATGGGTTTCGATTTAAATTAAGAACCTAAATGGTTTGTTTGTAGAGTGACACGTGTAAGCGTAGAATGGTTAATCACATCATTAGGCGTGCAGATTAGAAACGAACGGGTTTTGTAAAATTGTTTAATTGCATTTACGAGCTGTGTTAATAGTTGGTTCAATGATATTAAAACATGTGGCAATGGACAGGGTTAGGTAAAACTCGGTTGAAAAAATTTACAAGTATAAATGTCTGGAAGAATCAGAGTTCATATTTTAACTTTGAAGTGTTCTTCAGACTTGTAAGTCTGAATGTAGGAATCCAAATTAAGTCTGAACTGTTGAGTCTGAACTATATCAAGTATTGCAGTTATTTCTCAGACTTACAACACCAGTCTGAAACCTCATGCTTCGGATTTCTGTTCATAGTTACTTTTCAGACTTAGAAAGCAACTCTAGTAACCTTTTTTCCAAAGTTAAAGTTTAGATTTTTTGGCATACTTACAAAAGAACTTTTAGTTCTTGTGCTCCAGTTATCCATTCACTTTCCAGATTTAGAATACAACCCTGAACTCCGCTTCAAAGTTAAATTTAAGAGTTTTTCCTCAGCCTTATAAGACAAGTCTGAATTCTTGTGCTTTAGAGTTATGCTCAAATACTTTACAAAATTAGAAGAAATCTTTGAATTCCTTATCTTCACAGTTAAATTTCGGAGTTATTTTCCAAACAAGTTTGAAATCCTGCTCTTCAGTAAAAGTTCAGAGTTGTCTTCCAGACTTATAAGACAAGTCTGAAATGTTGTGATACAGAGTTATGTTCGTAGTTACTTTCCAGACTTAGAAGCTAACTTTGAAATTCCTTTCTTCACAGTTATTTTCCAGCCTCATAAGACAAGTTTGAATTCTTGTGCTTCAGATTTTATTTTTCAGTCTTAGAAGCTAACTCTTACCTTTCTTTCTTCAGAGTTATTTTCTCATCCGAATAAGACAAGTCTGAATTTTTGTGGTACAGAGTTATGTTCATAGTTATTTTCAAGACTAAGAAGACAACTCTGAATTGCTTCTCTTCAGAGTTAAAATTCAGATTTATTTTGAAAACTTATAGGACAACTCTGAATTCCTTTTCGTTGGACTTATAAGACAGGTCTGAATTCTTGTGTTTCAGAGTTATGTTCATAGTTACTTGCCAGATTTAGATGACAACTCTCACTACTTCTTATTCAGAGTTATTTCCCACACTTAAGTTTCAAATATAATAGAAGAAATTTATTAGTTAATAAGTCTGAAGTCTTAATTATTGTGTTTCAGAGTTATGCTCAGATACTTTCTAGACTTAGAAGTAATCTGTGAATTCCTTATTTTGAAGTATTATGTTTATGTTCTTTCAGCCTTAGCGATCATCATGAGTTTGTTCAGTGATTGCTGAAACATGTATTGTAAATCCTATAGCGACAACGATACTTCAAGAAGACAAAACTCACACTAAAGAACCTTCAGTGAATGTCGAAGACTGAAACTGAAGATTAGTGACTGGCGCATTCATGATCTGAAGCGGCATTTAGTGATTACAACCTAGTTAACATATGTGTGAAGATTGCCCAAGCCTCAACGAATGTTGAAGAAACCTTCAGTGTTATTCCAGCATTCAGCAATCAAATGAAACTTTTTGTGTAAGATTGTTTTGTCTTGTCCTTCCACACACAAAGGACAAACCCATACCCTTTCTTGATTATAGTACGGTACGGAGCCGACTAGTTGACTCTATTACCCACCAACTCCATGAAAGGATGTCTACTCATTAATAGGCAACTGTACTATTCACTATAGCAAAGGACAAGTTTTCCTCCAAAAGTCTGATGCGTGTTCAAACCCTTTTGAATTGCATTTAATTCAATGGGTATAATTAAATGAATTCTCTCTCCATGCATGAGATACACACGTATATTTGCATACATCTAGAAGAACATTTACGCTTATCTTCAAGCAAGTTAGAATCCCTCTCAAGTATTCTAAAAGTTCTTACCTAAGAAGAACATATTTCTTTTTTTATCTTTCAGCAAATCTTTTCTATTTTGCTAAGAATATCTGTGTGTAAACTTAGATTGTTTTAGATAGGTTTTCTTTACCTTGTCTATTTCTGCATACAATCTGCAAAAATCTGTATTGATCTTTCTTTATCAATATATATTTTTAAATTTGGAAAGTTTTATGTGTTTGTATTCATCCCCTCCTAATATAAACTGTTCGTCTAAAATTCTTGTAGACCCAACCGGGACCAACAAGTGGTATTAGAGAAGTGTTTTCTTCTCTTCTGGTTTAGTTGTTATTCTGCATTATATTATCTCTCTTTCTATATAATTTTACTACTTTCAAATGGCTTTGCAAAACACGAGCACAAACTTTCACGACAATGGCTCTCTTGCCAAACCTCCCCGGTTTATCAGAGACAACTTCACTCTCTGGAAGAATCGGATGTCTCTCTTTTTGGAAGGTGTGGATCCTGAAATTCCACACTATATAGAAAATGGACCTTGTGTTCCATATGTTATATCTCCGGTTGTTCCCAAAACAGCTCGACTGTCGCGATTCCTGAACGGCAGATTCCTAAGCTCCCTCATCAGTGGAGTGAAGAAGACAAGAAGAAGATAGCTATAGATACTCGTGCGAGATCTATAATAGTTGTGTGTCTTTCTGACGAGCTCTATCAGTCCGTGATGAAGCTTAGGACCTCAAAAACCATGTGGGACACTCTCTGTGTTCAATATGAAGGTACCTCTCAAGTACAAGAATCGAGAAAGATAAACTTAGTAAGACAACATGAAAGCTTTCTCTGTGGAAAGATTGAAACGTTGTCTGATGTACATCAAAGGTTTAATAGTCTTTTAAATGATTTAAGGATAGTTGGCAGAGAATATTCCAACTTTGAAACTGTCACACCCTGCTAAAGCGGAAACACAAAGTATGGCAGGTAGAGTCTCATAGCAATAGAGTATAAAGAAACACAACTATACATTTAAAATTTAATTACACCATTTAACCAAAGTTTACAATTTCCAAAGACAAGTTTGTAAATTAAACACAAAAAAAAATTTGAAGGTGTTAGTTGTGACACGGCTTCTTTTAAGTGCCACCTTGAGCCTTTCTTACCCCTGAAAAGCACGTCAAAACAAGTGTCAACTACAAGAGTTGGTGAGTTCACAGGTTTTTATTTCACAACAAAATCTTTAAGCAATAATTAATTCGAGTAAATCTCTTACTTACTCGCAACACTTTCATACGAGGCACAATGTACTCCAAGTAATTTTTACGTGTTGGGCCACTACTAAACCTGCGACAACTACGCCCTTTAATACCGAACTACCTCAGCGGTGGGACTAAACCCCACATGTGTAGAACTCATACCGAACTACCTCAGC
>NW_020200959.1:20899-22735 GCF_001531365.2 Cynara cardunculus var. scolymus
GTGGGACTAAACCCCACATGTGTAGAACTCACACAGGACTACCTCAGCGGTGGGACTAAACCTCACATGTGTAGAACTCTTGTTTTAGTTAAATGCACCCCTACTCACCAGCAGAAGGTGGGATTGTCAATCCAAATAGCGCTATCCACTTAAACTATCGGCTCATACGAGTTAATAAGTAGTGTAACCAATGGGACTTTTCAATTAACCCAAACACAACTAATACTAGTGTACAAAGTGTTAGTGCTCGTATTCACAATTTCATTTCAAAGCATAAATTCATAAAAATCAATTTGTATCCACAGGTAAACACATTGAATATTGCATGCAAATCATCACTATTTTTATACATGCTTTTCCCCCAAAAACGCGAAAATAGTAAAAAGGGGCTGTGAAAACTCACTCTTTTGCAAAGCTCCGCAAATTAAAGATACGATCCGGTCACCACACGAGCTTAACGATTCCCTATCAATGAGGAATATCCAAAACTGTCACTAATGGGTTTAAAACTACTTATGGGGATTAATAAGTCCTAAGTCCATAAGTGTCTACTTATGTCCAACTTGATTATCTATTTTCCAAATATACATAATGTCCATATGCTCGTTAATATATTAATTTATACCGGAAGTAATGCTATTAGTCCAATAAAAAGATCAATATTTACAAAATCAAATAATCCCAAAATCTCATTTTTGGGCAGAAACTAATGATACATAAAATGATCAATTTAAAGAGATTTCTTTTCCTATCTTTTTATATGAGATATAGCACTGAGTTATGGTCATTGTGACCAGATTTCATACATTTTGGACATGCAATAATGATTCAAATAATTTATACAATACATCATATCACAACTGATATGGCAGATTACACCATGTTAGTAAAATACTTATTTAAAGAGTTCTACTAAGTGTTCTGCAGAAATTCAATTGGATTATAAACTTAACACTTAAATGAAACTTTTAAACTAAGAATCACTCATTTTGGATGAGTTGAGAGGAAGATATGGCACCATAAAGTTACATGCACACATCTGTCATTAGTTGACAGATTGCACACTTAACTTAATTAAATTGGTTAATGCCTCAAAACTTCGTATTTTTGAGTTAAACTGGGTTCATATGAACCCTAACTCATAAAAGAACATTTCAGAAGAAGAATCATACACGAAGAGCAAGTAAATAAAGAGATATTAGCATACAAAGTAGGAGTTACCTACTGGTTGTTTCACAGTTTGCACACCTAAAGTGTTTTAGGTGTTTGGAGAACAAAACTCCATATTTTCATGTGATTCCACTTGAACGCAGAAGATAACTCATATAGTTAACTCTCAAAGGAAGAATCATCCTTTTTCATCGAGTTTTGAAAGAGATATGGTCATTGGAACATACATATACAAATCTGTCAGATTCGGACAGATTGCATGCTCACCTTGTTTTGAGTAGTTAAAACCTCAAATCACCACATTTTTGAATGAAATCAGTGGCATTTGAAAGGTAACTCATTAAGTTAACTTTAAGAAGAAAAATAAATGATTTTAAATGATTATCTAGAGAGTTATGGCTGTTTAAAGTAGGATTTACCTACTGAAAAACTCTCAGATGCACATATATAATATTTTGAGTATTTGGGGAGTCAAAACTCAATGTTTTTGARTGAGACCAATTGGATTACAACCCCAACTCAATAAATAAACTTTTAGAAGAAGATTYWTAAYMTTTKAACATATTATTTTCAAGATATAGACGATTTATGCACATGCACCTAATCTGTCAGCATCTAAAAATGCCATTTTTAAGAATCAAACTCACATAAAATCATGATTCTACC
>NW_020200959.1:23355-41180 GCF_001531365.2 Cynara cardunculus var. scolymus
GACCAAACTAACCTAACTAACTCCTAATCTTATAAATTATCTTCAATAACTCTAATATAAACTTAATAAGAGCTAACCTGGAAGTTCGAATTTGACAGCTGTCACAGAAACTTTAACGAAGTTTCTAGAATGTTTACCAGAATCTTGGGATACACATGCAATGTGTCTCAAGATGCCGAAGGACATGTCCTCTCTCTCTTAGCACTTTATATGGGATATTGCTCAATCACAAGCAGTCTTGACAACTGAAGAGAAATCTAATCAAGGATTCCAAAGACATGAAAAGCTCTCCGCTAGCTTTGATCTCTGAAGTTCCTTCAATTGAACTCCCATCTTCTTCTTCTTTTGTTCTTCCCTCTTCTGTTTCTATAACGGAGTTAGACTCTACTAACTCTGAGGATCTGCCAGAGTCTGACCTTGCAGAATTTGATGAATCACTGGCACTTCTAACTAAGTCGTTTAGAAGGTTCGCCAGGAAAAGTAATTTCCGCAGATCTCCCACACTGACCATTAAGGAAAAGCCAAAGTCAGATACTGTTGACAAGGCTTTAGCGGTCTGCTAAAATTGTCACCATAAAGGTCACTTTGCAGGTGAGTGCAGGTCAAAGAAGGTTGCGATGCCATCTTCGAAAACCCCTTCCTTCTTCAGAACAAAAGATGATAAATACCTGAAGCTGAAGGAGAAATATAAGAAAATGAAGAGTTCCCAGCAAAAGGCCAAAGGTCTTGTCACTGAAGAGCATGGCTAGGTTGATTCATCTAATTAATCATCTTTTGATGAGAAAGACACGGCCTATCTTTGCTTGATGGCCAAGGATGTCAAGGAAGAAATTTCTATGACGTCAACTTCCCATGATCCCTCATCATCCTTCTGCTCAGGTATGTCTCTTGAGTAAACCCTTTTCTTCTTCTTCTAGCCTATCAGCGTCAGATACGTTGACGGTTGACCTTTACAATGCCCTGAATGGAAAACCTAAAGCAAAAATGCTTAATCTTGATCTTCAAGAACAGTTGAAGATTTGTCATTCCAAGATCAAAGAATTGACTAAGATCGAAGAAGATCTTAAAGATCAGGTCATTGTAAACCAGACCATTACTATTGACATGAACACGCTATTCCTGAGCGTGAGCAAGCAATTGCTGAACTCAGGGCTGAAAAGGCTACCATTGAAGGATGATGTAAAGCCTCTGTCAAAGCCTCTGAGATCATTAACGCTCAGATACCTACCAAGATAAAGACTGGTCTAGGTTTTTCCTATGATCAGGAAGATAGTGTCACAGACAGGTCCATGCTCAAGTTTGGTACCTTCGTCTCTTCTATTTCTGACACTTCTTCTTCTCAATCTTCTTTTACTGAGAGTCATCTTAAAGGAACTCCTTCAAGTTCAGGTTGCAAAAACAAAGGTAAATCCATTGTCGTAGCTCCTCTTCCTAAGAAGGCTAACAAGTCACATAGATCTAAATCTATTCCTTAAGCTTGTGCACCTTCTTCTTCCTCAAGGATCAAGATATCTGAATCCTCACATAAATCTAAGTCTAAGCTCAAGGTGAAGGTTTCACCTAAGGACTTCAAATCCTCAAGTTCCTCCTAGAACAAATGAGAAGAGAATCCTTGGAGCTTGTCCCTCTTCTTCTCTGGTACTTCTTGGCCCTAAAGCTAGCTTCAGCTATAGGAAGTGTAGACACTGTGGTGAAACTATACATATTTCCAGCAAGTGTCTTTCTGCCGCCAAGGCTGGTTCTCCAACAAAGGGCAAGAAAGTAGTCAAGGCTGAGAAATCTACTAAGGAGAAATCTACCACAAAGGTTGTTAAAACAACTAAGGTGAATAAATCCACTGGAGCCTCCTCTTCAGGCTAAGTGAAGACAATTAATGACACTAGTCTTCAGTGTCAGGTGTTGTTGTTCCTCCTACCACTAAAGCCTCTTCGTCAAGCTCAGTGAAGACACCTACTAACTCTAATCCTTTAGCTTTAGAGGTTGTTCATAATCCCACTAAAGCCTCTTCTTCAGGTTCAGTGAAGCCTTTTGCTGTCACTAGTTCTTCAGTCTCAGTAGATGTTGCCTTTAACATTGTTGGACCCAAATAGAATGGGTACCAAAGCATTTTTAAACTGTTCCCTTATGCAGAAAGTCAAAGGCATTTGGTATCTCGATAGTGGATGCTCAAGACATATGACTGGAGACAAATCCCTTCTCATAGACTACAAGGATGAAAGAGGCCCTTCCGACCTTTAGAGGAAATGGAAAAGGATATACCAAAGGTTTTGCTGTACTAACCAACGGTGCAACCACTTTCAGGCATGTTGCATATGTTGAAGGACTGAAGTACAACCTACTCAGCATCAGTCAGCTGTGTGATAAAGATTTGACAATGAAGTTCTCTAAGAATTCATGCTATGTCTACGACAAGGATGATAAGCTTTGTCAGATATCAACTAGTTGTGGCACAAATAGTTTTCTCATCTTAACTTCAAGACACTTAGCGAGTTGTCTAGAAATGATCTCATCACTGGTCTTCCTCAACACACCTCTGCAAATAAATCTCTTTGTACAACATGTGAAAAAGGAAAACAGACAAGAGCTAGCTTCAAGTCCAAGAAAATCTCTTCAGTGACATCTCCACTTCAGCTATTGCACATGGATCTCTTTGGTCCAGTGAACGTGCAAACCTGCTAGAAACAAGTATACGCTCGTCATTGTTGATGAGTACTCCACATACATTTGGGTCTTCTTTCTCAGATCCAAAAGTGAAGCACCTGAAGAAATGATATCGTTTATCAAAAAGATAGAAGTACTTAATAATATTAAAGTACGGTCTATCAAAAGTGACCATGGAACTGAATTCAAAAACAATACTATGGATAACTTCTTTGAGGACAAAAGAATCTCTCACAACTTCTCTTCTGTGAGAACTCCTCAGCAAAATGGGGTCGCTGAAAGGAGAAATCGAACAATCATTTAGGCTGCTCGATCAATGCTCAGCGAATATCATCTTCCCACTCATTTCTGGGTTGAAGCTGTCAACACCCTTGTTTCACTCAAAACTGGTCGCTGATCGTTAAGAGGTTCAAGAAGACAGCTTACAAACTCTTCCATAACAGAAAGCCCTCTCTCGGCTTTCTACATATCTTTGGTTGCACGTGTTATATTCTCAACAACCGTGACCAACTGGGAAAGTTCGATCCCAAAGCTGATGAAAGAATCTTTCTTGGATATTCTTCAGTATCCAAAGCCTTCAGAGTATTCAACAAATGACGACAGACAATAGAAGAAACTATTCATGTCACCTTTGACGAATTTCAATCAGCTAACTCTAAACCCATCATTAATGTTGACGAAGAATTAGAAACTAGATGTTCTCTCATGCTGGACAACCTGAAGCTTCCTTCGGCAATCCACTCAACACTAATGCTCCAGAAGCTGATGATGATCCACTTATCATTCCAGTTGCAGCTAGTAACCGAAGTGAATCTTCTTCAGAAATTGTTGCAGTGTCCATTAGTTGTGTTCCTCCTTCTACTTCAAACACTGATCCCTCAGTGAATGAAATGCCTCAGCATCTGAACCTTTATAAATCGCTGATTTGAGGCTCCTTTAGCAGTTGTTCCTATTGTTGAAGAATCTGCAACTGAAGCCTCATCTTATGTTCCCAAACATCAATGCTCAGATGATAATCCTCTACTAGCTCAGCGATGGATAAAAGACCATTCTATTCATCAAATTCTTGGTGATCCAAGTGCAGGTATTCAGACTCGTCGAGATCTAGGTAATATTTGTCTCTTTGTTAACTTCCTTTCCTTAGTTAAACCCAAAAAAATCAATGATGCTATCTCAGACCCTAGTTGGTTCACTGCCATGAAAGAGGAGCTCATTGAGTTTGATAGGAACAAAGTCTGGTACCTTGTCCCACGTCCATCTGACAACACTATGATAGGAATTAAATGGGTCTATTGCAACAAGTTAGATGAACAAGGTGTAGTAACTCGTAACA
This sequence comes from Cynara cardunculus var. scolymus, assembly GCF_001531365.2. Classification (NCBI taxonomy): domain Eukaryota; kingdom Viridiplantae; phylum Streptophyta; class Magnoliopsida; order Asterales; family Asteraceae; genus Cynara; species Cynara cardunculus. The sequence goes on from NW_020200959.1 coordinate 27,350, forward strand.
AGGATGGCCTCGTTGCTCAGGGTTATAGACAAGAAGAAGGAATCAATTATAACGAAACCTTCGCACCAGTGGCTAGACCCAAAGCTATTCGAGTCTTCCCAACCTTTGCTCCTCATAGAGATTTCAAAGTCTACCAAATGGATGTAAATAATGCTTTTCTAAATGAAAAACTCCAAGAGGAAGTTTATGTTGAACAGCCTCTAGGTTTCTTGACCCTAAGTATCCACACCATGTCTATCGTTTGGATAAAGCTCTTTACAGGTTAAAAAAGACTCCCCATGTGTGGTATTATACTTTCTCCTTGTTTCTCATCTCAGAGAAATTCGTCCGTGGAAAGATTGACTAGATCTTATTTCTTAGGAAAGTTAAAGGTCATATCATTCTAGTCCAAATATATATCGATGATAATATTTTTGGTTCCACTAATCCCTCTTTATGTTTCCGGTGATGGGATAAATAACCTTCTTTTTGGTTCTTTAGATCAAGCAATCAGATAAAGGTATCTTTATTAGTCAAAGTAAGTATGTTTGTGATATGCTGAAAACGTTTGATCTCTCTAACAGCTCATCTAGGAAAACTCATATGGCTCCTCCTCTTTCTCTCAACAAGGATCCAAATGGAAAGCCTGTAAACGTAACTGTTTATAGAGGAATGATCGGCTCCTTGCTGTATCTTACAGCTAGTTGACTAGATATCATATATTCTACTTGCTTATGTGCACAATATCAATCTGAACCTAAGAAATCCCATCTGATTGTTGTAAAACGCATTTTCAGATACCTTAAGAGAACTCCTAATTTGGGTCTATGGTACTCTAAGGGTTCAGGTTTTGACCTAATAGGTTACTTCGATAGTGATTTTGCAGGTTGCAAAATTGATAGGAAAAGCATCATTGGAGGTTGTCAGCTTCTAGGTGGAAAGTTGGTGAGTTGGACAAGTAAAAAGCAAAACTCAATGTCCACATCAACCGCTGATGATGAATATGTTTCCGCTGGAAGTTGTTGTGCCTAAATCATTTGGATGAAAAACCAGCTTAACGACTTCGATCTTCAGTTTTCAAAGATTACTATCTCTTGTGATAACACTAGTGGTATTGCGATTGCAAACAACCCTGTTCTTCACTCCAAGACCAAACATATTGAGATCAGATATGATTTTATCAGAGATCATGTTATGAATGGTAATATTGAACTTCACTTTGTTCCCACTGATTACCAACTCGCTGACCTTTTCACAAGTCTTTTGATGAGACAAGATTTAACATCTTGATCAACGAACTAGGAATGCTAAACGCTGAAGATTAATTTTCTTCAGCTATACGCATCAATCTGTAAGTGAAATGATTTAGTGCTCTCTTTCTATCACTGAGCTCTTGAGTAAATATATCTCTTCTCTCTAAGGTTTGTATACTCACTCTTCTTAAAACTTAAAACTATCACTGAAGCTTTTCTTCTTCAGTGATCAAAACGTTTTAAAACTTTGTTTCAGTGATTCTTTCTATCGCTGAACATTTTAAAGTAAGTATAGCTCTCTAATATACTTATCTTTTCTTAAAATCAAAATGATCACTGAACCTTTCTTCTTTCAGTGATTCAAAAGTTTTTAAAAGTTAGTTTAAGTGTTTCTCTTATCACTGAATCTTTTATGGAAATATATCATTCTACGATATTTTCCTTTCTTAAAACAAAACCATCACTGAATCTTTTCTTCTTCAGTGATCAAATGTTTTAAAAGGTCTTTTCATTCAGTGATTATTCTTATCACTGAACGTTTTCAAAATCCTTTAATATTATTCAGAAAGTGGCTCTTGAATTTCTTAAAACCTTTTTGTTTTAAAAGAAATAAAAATGAACCGTTTTAATGACGACATTTTCTTTTACCAATACGATAAATTTTGAGACGCGTACAAAGTTCTGACACACGCGACTCCTCCAAATTCCATCCAATCGTGGATGAGAACGTGCTACTTTTTCATCATTGCACATCTTCAATAGTCGTATTTTCCTTTCTCCTCATTCTTTTTCTCTCTCCTCCTACCTATAAATATGAGACTTCTCTTCTCATTTTATCCTTACGCTTTCAAAATCTATTGACGAACCTCTGGCAAAACATATTTGCAAGCAAGAACTAAGAACGCTCAAAAACCCTTCGACCTTTTCTCCTAAATCTCTAAGGGTGATACTCTTTATTTTATGTTTTAATTTGTTCTTCTTCTTCTATGAAACTGCGTTTGTTTATTTAAGAACTTGTTCTCTTAAAGTACAAACATTAAGATTATTAACATATTCTTTTACTTGGTTATAATCTAAAGTTTCAAAACACTAGTTCTTCTCTAAAACTTAAAAGCTCGCATCATAATCTTGGACTACTAACAAAACTGTTATTTCTTGTTTCTTACCTATAACAGAAAATGGCTGCCCAAAACGTGAATTTCTCTACCAAAGACGTGTCCTTCAAGGAAAACAATCATGTAGCCTTGCGAACAAATCCTACTACGAGGAAGCCGTTACCTTCCTCAAGAAATCGCCCATCTCCTACGCTCTCACCCATGAACATGTCATGTTGAAGGAAGTCCTTCAGCAGTTCTGGCTAACTACTGAATGCGTTCGAGACACTGACAGGCACGGTCAACAGGTGGAGAAAATCTCCTTCACCTTCAATCGAATGACCGTCAGCTTTGGCGTTACCACACTAAGGCAAGCCCTTCGCTCTCCCAAGGGTCCCTTTGTCAGCGATGCTTCGGCTGAAATCATCATAGCCTGCCTTGATGATATTGGCTACGCATGGCCAATGAAGAAAGACTCTAGTGAACTCCTCAAATCGCTGTCAAAGATCAAGAAGAACCGCATGTCTGTGGTGTGGCAGTACTTGTTCTCCCACTTCATTCAGTGTATGGGGGCAAGATTGGCGGACAAGATCAAGCCTCCAAGGTCGCACTTAGCATTGGTGTTTCCATCATCCACCAGCGCCCTATACACTACGCGAATGTGATCTTCGAGGACCTGGCACTGAAGCTGAACAAGCGTAGAGGGAGAAGGTCGTATCCTACACCAGATTTCTCTCAATGGTGTTTGCCAAGATCTTTGGCGGCAAGTACTCCAAGGAAGGTAACCTTCCTATTTGCAAGCTTGGATCCAGGATTCTGAATCATAAGATGAGAAATGAAGACATTGCACTCTTTGATATTGTTCAATCTCCTTCTTCTTCTTCTCAAGTGGTTAAGACTAAGGAAAAACCCCTGAAGTCTATCCCAACCACCACCTCCTTTTCTTCCAAATGTCCATCCTCTCAACCCACTATTGGTTCTCCACCGAGGGCCAAGAAAGCCAAAAAGGGGATATCCACGTCTCTGGCTGTGACCTCTCAAAAGGTTTCAGCTATTGAAACTCGCCTTACCCCCGAGGCACCTTTAGCTACTCTTCCCATCTCTTCGGTGATTTCTACAATAACTATCGTACATGTGGCTTCGATCCCAACCACCTCAGTGACCCAAATCACTAATGGTGAGAATATCAGCATCGCCACTGCTGAACACTCACGTCCTTCAGTCTCAGCCATTTTCTCCTTTCCTCCCTCCTTGGTCTCGACACGTGCTTATGATTCATCAGCTTCTGTCCTCCCTGATGATGAAGCACCCACCACAAGACCTGAGATTTCTCCTCTCGAGGTATCTCATCATATGGTTGCCTATCCTCTCGAAGGCAACCTGGAGCGAACCAGCATCAATCCTTCTGATGGTGCTGCTGAACCCTCAGTGTCACATCCCGTTAAAGCGGAATCACGAGATGCAATAGGTAAGTGAGTCACAGCAGCAGTTAATCAATAACACCTTTCAGATTTTACAAAAAAAAATCGAGTTTAGCATCGTAACCAAATTTTGATAAATACTTCTTTTATCAAAAACTTCCATTGCGAACTTAATCGGTCTTGCCACAAGTATGCTCCCAAAATACTTCTTTTCTTACTTACTACCTGAAAAGCATGGAACATACAACAAGTCAACTACAAAGAGTTGGTGAGGTCACGGGTTTTCACATGCATAAAACATTTTAATGCATAAACCATTTATTTGCAAACTTATGCGTAATCTTTTGCACTTAATAAATGTAAATCTACCACGATGTATAAACTTGAGACGCTACTGAGCCTTACCTGATCAATGTGCCCCATTATTTTACGAACGACCATAAGTAGCCCGTACACTTACTTAGGTCCCATAGTTCGTAGCAATACTAATTCAGTGGTGGTCCAAATTCCACATGATTAGACCAAGAAACATAGGTAATGTGCACCCCTTTCTGGGTGGGACTGTCAACACAATAGCGGCTATCCACAATACCACGGCCCGGGGACGTGCCCGAGTTAACAAGTAGCATTTACGGACGGGGACTTTATTTGGAAACATACTCCCAAGCACATCAATTTAGCATTTATTTTATAGTGCAACAACAATCAATATTTAATGACATAATAAATTTGACTAAACAGTTCTTTAGTCTGAAGGTTTCAAACAAAGTTTGACTAAACAGTTCTTTAGTCCAATGGTTAAATAAATAAACATGTATAGTTTGCTTAATCTCATGCTTTTCCCCCAATAAAATAAACAAAGCATTAAAAGTGGGGCCGTGAGAACTCACTGGTTTAATGATGAACATCCAAGAAGATGACATCTGAAGCTTTCAACGCCCGCCCTAACTTCCTAAACAGACCAACATCCAGTATTTAGTTCACCTATGGGTTATTGATAAAGATAAAGTCAAGTTGCATCCTATGTAATGCCATCAGATTTTGTGAAATAAAATTGATATTTTATTATTTATTCTAAGAACAGCCCCAAAATTCATATATTAAAGGAAATCAAAATCCTTTACTCAAAAGCTGATTTTTGGACAGATTATAAATTATGTTCCAGGTATTTTTGGGTTTCACCAATGACTAAAAGTAGGAACCTTCCAAAAGTCATTTTTATGTCCACTTTTTACATCATTCCAAATCATGAGCTAAGCCGACATTTTCCAAATACCGAGAAATTTGAGTGGGTTTAAGTCTCTCATTAATACCCTACAATCTTGAGTTACACAACCCCCAAAACAGATTGCACATTCTTCGAGTGACAGTCTTTTGGGGTCTAAACTCATCATTTTTCAAGAATCTTAACATCATTTTCAAGTCAGCAAAATAAGTATAATCTCCAGAAAGAATATTTCCCGATTCTATTGAGTTCTTGAGGAAGATAGGATAGATTAAAGATGCATGCAAGACTCTATCATAATCTGAAATATGCCTTTCATGAATAAACTCTATATGCAAAAGATTTTCCCCTACTTTAGTAAAGATTTGAGAACATGGATCATAGATTATCGTCCATTTGAAGACATTTTCATGTCTTTGACGCATAATCTCCCCCCTCTTACTTTCCAGAAATTTGAGTTGCAAGATCGAAATGTAGGAGAAGAAAGATGAAGACTTTTATTGTTTTGCAAAAGTAAGATAACTAGTATCATACCTTTTTTCTTATTTTCTTGAGGATCTTCAAGATTGACAGAATTCCTAAAGGCTTGCTTGATGATGGAATCAGCTGAAGGGTGGTTGATTTTAGAGAGAGAAGAAAAGTTTTAAGCTGACGATAGTTGGAAAATGAGTGTTTTTCAATAGGGAGTGGGGTATTTATATGAGGACTTTAAAGAAGGAAATGGGCTGGCCCCTGAAGGCCCAAACCCAATAAAACTTTTTATTTTTAAAAATAAGAATAAATCCACTATATAATTTGCCCAGACATAAATAAAATGACACTATTAATTTCAAAACTCCGTCTTTTGATAAATTATGTGGACATTCAAATGAGACTTTTGTATTTTAATTTAAAAGTTTATAATATCAACTTTATTTTATTTGGAAYGTTTYWAAAATATTTGGCATTACACAAGTTAACTTTATCAGTTGCCTGCTGAGGCGTGATCATCCAAACTAAACTTGGGGACTAAGCCAGATGAACTCTAATCACCAAGACTAGATCCTAGAAAAATATAAATCTAAATATAGGATCTCTAATAAGGTGCTAACCTGAGGTTTCTGAAATGACAGAATGTCACAGTCTCCCCATGTCAGAAAAATTTCGTCCCGAAATTTATTCGTCAATTCCAGATCATGACTCGCTTGAGAACAGATGGGGATACTTGCTTTTCATGAAATCTTCTCTTTCCCACGTGTACTCCGGTCCATGCCTCGAAGTCCAACGAACTTTTACAATCAGGATTTTGCTACGCCTCAATTGCTTGACTTTATGGTCGAGGATTTCGATCGCCTCTTCAACGAAATGTAGCCGTTTATTAATTTGAATGTCTTCCAAAGGTAGGACCAATGATTTGGTGGCTAAACATTTCTTAAGGTTTGATACATGAAATGTATCATGGATGGCACTAAGCTCTGGGGGCAAGCTTAGTTTGTATGCAACCGGTCCTACTCTTTCGAGTATTTCAAATGGACCAACATACCTTGGCCTAAGCTTTCCTTTCTTTCCAAAGAGTACAATCCCTTTCCATGGAGATACTTTTAAAAGGACTTTATCACCCACTTAAAATTCCAAGGGTTTCCTTCGGTTATCAGTTTAACTCTTCTGACGATCTCTTGCAGCTTTAAGCCTTTCTTGGATGATCGAGATTTTGTCGGTTGTCTCCTGGATAATGCAGGCCTAGTCAGCTATCTGTCACCAATTCCAACCAGCTGAATGGGGATCTACACTTACGCCCATACAAGGCTTCATATGGTGCGCATTGGATACTGGTGTGATATCCATTGTTGTAGGAAAATTCAACCAATGGCAGATGAGTATCCCAACTGCCTCCAAAGTCTAACACACAGGCTCGTAACATATCCTCTAGCATTTGGATTGTCCTTTTCGTTTCCCCATCCGTTTGAGGATGATAGGAAGTGCTCAAGTCCAGCCTCGTGCCTAGTGCCTTTTGAACTGATTGCCATAATCGTGAAGTAAAACGGCTGTCTCTATCTGAGATGGTAGAAATGGGTACTCCATGCCGCGATACGATTTCATTGATATATAACTGCACAAGCCTTTCCGTACTGAAGTCTTCTCGAACTGGTAAAAAGTGTGCGAATTTCGTAAGTCGATCCACTATGACCCAAATTGAGTCATATCCTCTCCTAGTTCTAGGTAACTTTGTAACCAAAATCCATTGATATTTGATCCCACTTCCATTGGGGAATCTCTGGTTGCTGAAGGAGACCGGACGGTTTCTGATGTTCAGCTTTTACCCTTGCGCAGGTTAAACACCGGCTTACGTACAGAGCAACGTCCTTTTTCATTCCTGGCCACCAGTAATATTCTCTTAGCCCTTTGTACATCTTATTGGATCCTGGATGAATTGAGTATCTAGAGTGATGTGCTTCCTCCAGAATTGTTGACCGGAGGCTGTTGTTCTTTGGTATCCAAACTCTATCCCTGAAATAACGCACTCCATCTGCTCGAGTTTTGAATTCCTTCTCTAGGTGGTGTAGGGTCTCGTTCTTCAGGTTCTCTGATTTCAAGGCCTCTTCTTGAGCTTCAAGAATTTGTGTTTTAGGTTCGTTTGTACCAACATTCCCATGGCTTGTATCCTTGACGGTTTCACTCTTTCCTTCCGGCTTAAGGCGTCTACTACCACATTAGCTTTTCCTGGGTGATACTTTAGTTCATAGTCATAGTCATTGAGAAGTTCGACCCACCTCCGTTGCCTCATGTTCAGCATCTTTTGATCTAGAATATGTTGAAGGCTTTTATGATCAGTGAAAATGATGCATTTGGTGCCGTAAAGGTAGTGCCTCCAAACCTTAAGTGCAAATACTACTGCCCCAAATTCGAGGTCATGCGTAGTATAATTCTTCTCATGCACTTTGAGTTGCCTTGAGGCATATGCAATGACCTTATCTCCTTGCATTAGCACACATCCTAAGCCTTGATGCGATGCATCACAATAAACCACAAAGTTTTCCGAACCCTCTGGTAAGGATAAAATAGGTGCATTGCATAGCCTCTACTTAAGAGTCTCAAACGTTTCTTCTTGTTTCTCACTCCAAACAAATTTCTTGTCCTTTTGGGTTAAGGCTGTGAGTGGTTGTGCAATTTTTGAGAAATTCGCAATGAATCGACGATAGTAGCCTGCCAAACCAAGAAATTGTCGAATCTCCATTGGGATTCTTGGGGCTTCCCAATTCTTAATGGCCTTGATCTTGGCAGGATCTACCTGAATCCCTTTTTCATTAACTATGTGACCAAGAAATTGTACTTCTCGTATCCAAAATTCGCATTTGGAGAATTTTGCGTCCAATTTCTGGTTCCGGAGTAACCCCAATATTATCCTCAGGTGTTGTTCATGATCCTCCTTGCTTCACGAATAAATCAATATATCATCTATGAAAACGATTACGAATTTATCTAGGTACGGTCTGCAGACTCTATTCATTAGGTCCATAAAGACGGTCGGTGCATTGGTTAGCCCGAATGGCATAACCATAAATTCGTAATGTTCGTAACGGGTTCTGAAGGCTGTTTTGGGAATGTCCTCTTTCCGAACTCTCACTTGGTGGTATCCAGATCGTAGGTCAATATTGGAAAAATATACCGCTCCTTGGAGTTGATCAAACAGATCATCGATTCTAGGAAGAGGGTATCTATTCTTGATGGTCAACTTATTAAGTTCCCTATAATCAATGCACATTCGCATTGACCCATCTTTCTTTTTAACGAATAGAACCGGTGCAACCCATAGGTGAGTAACTTGGTCTTATAAATCCCCTATCTAATAACTCTTGGAGTTGATTTGACATTTCTTGCATCTCCGATGGTGCCAAGTGATATGGAGCCTTTGCTACTGGGGCAGCTCCAGGAATTAAGTCGATACCGAATTCGACTTGTCTTTGCAGGGGTATCCTGGTAAATCCTTAGGAAATACATCAGAAAACTCCCGAACTACAGGGAAATCTTTAATACCTTTCTCCTTGACCTTCCCATCAATCACATGTGCCAAAAACACAGCATAATTCTTCTTCAAGTATTTTCGCATTGTCATGCTTGATATTATCTTAATTCTTTGATTTGACTCATCTCCTTGAATCACAATTGGGTCATTTCCATCTTGAGGAATCCGGATAGCCTTCTCTGAACAGACAATCTCAGCTTGATTTGTGGATAGCCAATCCATGCCTATAACTATGTCAAAACTTCCTAGTTCAATCGGTATAAGGTCTATGCTGAAATCCTTATTGGCTAAACTTAAAGTGCAATCCTTAATTATGTCTCTAGCCTTAATTTCTTGGCCATTAGCAAACTCAATTACGTAAGCTTCTTCCAACCTTTGGGGCCTTAAATTAATCTTAGGCTTAAAATCTAGTGATACAAAACTCTTGTCTACCCCTAAGTCAAATAGAACTGATGCGAATTCATTATTCAAAAGAAACGTACCTGAAACCACATTGGGATCATCTCTAACTTCTTTGGCTCCGATCTCAAACGCTCTGCCCCGTGCCTGACCTTCTGGGTTTCCTTGACTGGTTGGTCGGGCTTGGCTTGCATTTTCTCCTTGTTTCCTCCTTGGGCATACATTCCTCATATGATCTGGGCTCCCACAATCGAAGCATAATCGTCTTCGGCAGTCCTTTGCTATATGACCCCCTAGGTGGCATCTTTGACAAATGATGTAGTTTCCCCAATGCAGATATTTACATTTATTGCACTTGGTCTTGTCTCTCCGATTCACCGCCTGAGTCTGTACCCCAAAATTTCCTACCACTCTTCTATTCTTGTCATATTTTCCCCCAGATCTTTGATTCCCATACTTCTCCATTTTTCTTTTTCCCTTGGCGAAATCTCCTGATCGAACTGCATTATTCGTGAGCTTGGTGGCAATATCTATTGCCTCCTTAAGGGTTTTTGGGTTGTCCGATGTGATGTTTCCTCGGATTTCTAAAGACAATCCCCAAATATACATCTCAATGCGGACTTCCTCCGGTGTCACTAAATGTGGTACTAGATTCGCTAATTCATGGAATCAGATTGTATAAGCAGCTATATTTTCCCCTTTCATTTCATGATTCCATAACTCCATTTCTAACTTTTGGAGTTCACTTCTTGGGCAATACTCATCCTTAAGCAGTTTCTTAAATTCATCCCAAGAAAGCTGGTTAGCCGCTTCCCGACCCCTAGTCTGTACTAATGTATTCCACCAGGTAAGTGCCCTTCCTTGTAACAAACATGCCGCATATTCTACTTTATTTCCTTCGGTACATTTACTAATGTGAAGAACAGACTCCATGCTTTCGAGCCATGATAATAATCCTACTGCTCCTTTGGTTCCATTGAATTCTTTCGGGTTGCAAGATCTAAAAGATTTATATGTGCATTCCCTAGCCGCCCTCGGTTCTGAATTGTTTGGTTGATTAGCATTCAGGCCAGCAGCCACTTGACTAACTATATTGGGGAGTGCGGCCAAAAGTTGTTCTGACACAAGTCAGTTCGTCAGTCCTTAACTTTGGACTCGTTTGAGAACAAGTGGGGATACTTATTTTTCATAAAATCTTCTCTTTCCCACATGTACTCCGGTCTATGCTTTGAGAATGAACTTTTTCAATTGGGATCTTGCTACGTCTCAACTGCTTGATTTTTCTATCCATGATTTCTATGGGTTTTTCAACGAAGTGCAGGTGATCATTAATTTGCACGTCTTCCAATGGTATAACCAGTGTTTCGTCTGTTAAGCACCTTTTGAGGTTTGATACATGAAATGTATCGTGAATAGCGCTTAATTCTGGTGGTAAATTTAACTTGTATGCCACTAGCCCGATCCTCTCAGTTATTTCAAAGGGACCAATATATCGGGGACCCAATTTGCCTCTTTTTCCAAAGCGCATTATTCCTTTCCATTGTGAGACTTTTAAAAATACTTTATCCCCTTTTTGGAACTCTAATGGTCTTCTCCGATTATCGGCATAGCTTTTCTGACGATCTCTTGCAGCCTTGAGTCGATCCTTGATTATTACAATCTTATCAGTGGTTTCTTAGACAACATCAGGTCTGGTTATTTGTCGATCGCCGATTTCTAACCAACTGAGTGGGGATCTGCACTTACGTCCATATAAGGCTTCATAGGGCGCACACTGGATACTGGCATGGTAACTGTTATTGTACGCAAATTCAGCTAACGGAAGATGCGTATCCCAGCTTCCACCAAAATCTATAACGCATGTGCGCAACATGTTTTCCAGTGTTTAGATTGTTCTTTCTGTCTGCCCATCAGTTTGGGGGTGGTACGATGTACTTAGATCTAGTCGTATACCCAACCCTTGTTGAAGTGACTGTCAAAATCTTGACATAAATCGACTGTCTCTATCCGAGAAAATGGAATGAGGCACTCCATTTTTCTCTTCTTGGGAGCATTTTCTATGGCCTAAATCAGAAGGGAGTTTCATCATTAATATGGCAATATGAGGACAATAACTTCCAATCATTTAAATGATATAAGGGACATTCATCGCATGGATATTATTCAAGAATCTATATAATCAAACAGATTAATCTTAGACCATGACTTGTCATAAATAAGCATTTCTTCAAAAAGACATCATGCATTCATAGATGATTATAGTCACAAAAACAGGATTTCGAGTTTCCATGCCAAAGAGTGGGTATCCTACCACTAATCCATCTTCCTAGAACAACATCCATCCTATCAATATTCCCAAAATTAGCATCATCATTCCATTTACTACCAACCATCTGTACAACCTCCTTATTTCCCGCCTTGCTGCAACGACGGCGTTTGTGTTACTTAACATGCGCTGATGGTGTGCTTCCATCACATCAGATAGATTGTTTAGGATGTGGTGGTGGTATCCCAGCCGGGTCTAGTGCACTTGCGTATCGGATGCCATTCTCCTTACCCATTCTCTTTCAGCCGGATTCATGCCCCCGGGTGCAGGACGCAGGTACCCCAGTCACCACTTTAGTTATCCTGCTCCCTAATTGTGGTCGGGATGACTCTCCTCTGACTCTAACAGAGTCCTCAAATGTCACACGTTGAGGTAGTGGAATGCTCTTCCTTGGCATGACTCTGATCCTTAAACCACGATAGGTTTGTGGTGGAACATCGGGTGCTGGCTCCGATGGGGGTAGGAAGGATGCTGGCAGGGAGGCAGATGCTCCACTAGTCGCAGTGTCTCCACTAGTCGCAGTGTCCTCCTGTTCATATGGGTCTATCTCTTCATTGTAGGCTGAGTTTCTTCTAGAGTGGCCAACCACGTAACCGGATTCATCGACCGAGTATTCACTAGGATCGGATGACGCCATAGTGATCTGCGACATTAATAATCTTAATTACTAAATGTACCATCTAACAAATTCTTGGTGATACAATGGAAGCTTCTAAGCGAGACTTAAAGGTGGCAATCAAGCTAGAATTTTCTATCTTAGAAAGTCTCTGGTTGCACTACCAGAGCTTCTGGTTACATGACCAGAGCCTCTGGTTCATCTTACATAGGAAGGGATTTCTCATCCATCGGTCCTCTGGCAAGCCAATGGAATTCTATTTCCTCAACCGCTGGTTCAACATCCATACTTAGAATAATAATGGATTTCTCGTCCATCGATCCTCTGGTTCCTCAAATTTGGCACTTACCAGAGCCTCTGGTTGCATGACCAGAGTTTCTGGTTCAACTTACATACTTTGAAAAGTACTAAGTAATACGTCCATCGGTCTCTGGTTTCTTACACTTTACAAGGAGACTTCTAACCCGACATCTTTGGTCTATCATGATCATTAAATCATGCAAGGGATTTCCTACCCATCACCTCGAGTTCTTCTAACCAGCGCTTCTGGTTCAACATGGACACTTATTAAAATAAAGGGATTTTCTACCCATTGCCTCTGGTCCTTCTAACCAGCGCCTCTGGTCCAACATGGACACTTAATAAAATAAAGGGATTTTCTAATCCATGGCCTCTGGTCCTTCTAACCAGCGCCTCTGGTCTGTCTAGAGCAATGGATGTTCATCATGAGTGCAACACATAAAATCATGCTTTTCATAACAATTTCTTTACTGGAGCATATCTCTAGTGCAACCGATTAAGTTCTTCTTATTATATGTAGGTTAAACACAGGTGATCAGGATTTATTTAATCGACGCATAATAATATGACCCGCTTTAAAATCATATGATTCCAGATTACTCGAAAATCCGTTTTGAAATTTTTTGGTTATAGTCGATGGTCTTTAAAGAAAACCAGCGTTCTCTATAACTGAGGCTCTGATACCAAATCTGTCACACCCTGCTAAAGCGGAATCACGAGATGCAATAGGTAAGCGAGTCACAATAGTAGTTAATCAATAACACCTTTTAGATTTTACAAAAATAAATCGAGTTTAGCATCGTAACCAAATTTTGATAAATACTTCTTTTATCAAAAACTTCCATTGGTGAGCTCACGGGTTTTCACATGCATAAAACATTTTAATGCATAAACCATTTATTTGCAAACTTATGCGTAATCTTTTGCACTTAATAATGTAAATCTACCATGATGTATAAACTTGAGACGCTACTGAGCCTTACCTGACCAATGTGCCCCATTATTTTATGAACGACCATAAGTAGCCCGTACACTTACTTAGGTCCCACAGTTCGTAGCAGTACTAATTCAGCGGTGGTCCAAATTCCACATGATTAGACCAAGAAACATAGGTAATGTGCACCCCTTTCTGGGTGGGACTGTCAACACAATAGCGGCTATCCACAATACCACGGCCCGGGGACGTGCCCGAGTTAACAAGTAGCATTTACGGAC